>NC_092413.1:4961541-5127685 GCF_040894005.1 Engystomops pustulosus
TGCTGCCGAGACTCCAAGAGGTGGTGCGGAGTGTGTGCCGCTGCAGTGGTGCTGGCGCAGCTATGTATGATCCCTGCCTGTGTCTTGCCTGTAACTATTATCGCTCAGCAGCGTCCTGGACACGTGTTCTCCCCGCGGGGGGGCGGTCGTCGCCTTCCTCTCGCTGTGTCTCCTCCTCCTCCTGTGTATTGTAACGCTGCCCCATTCCCCATCCCCAAAGAGCTGGACTCCTCCTTATACCCTGTACAGAATATGCTCCGCCTCTGGTAACGCCTACTCTGGGAGGGCTTGATCTCCAGAGACTCCGCCTACTTTGCACTGACTTTTCCCTGGATGAGCCTTCGCTCAGTGGCCTCCCCCCTCCGTGGCACCACGTTCTATAAGCTGCCACAGAGTAAGGCGTCGCACAGCCGCACACACTGGGCGGAGCCACGACTGGAACCAGGACTTGTATTTAATATAAGTTGTCACCGACTGTCGTCCTCTGCCCCCGTTTCACCCCAACACTAAGCTCCTCCCTCCGAGAGACGCTCCGCACTACAGGTCTGTTCTATCCCACTGGCTGCTGCTTTCTGATTGGCTGATGTAGACCTGTGACCACGCCCCTGAGGATCCTTTCAGTGATTATACATTGGGATGGAGACGCAATGCGTCCGCCATGTCTGCGTCTAATGATCCAGAGGTGGGCAGTCCTCCAGCATCATGTGAGGGCAGGGTCCTCCATACTGGGGGGGCGCTATATATGGTCGCACACTATGAAGGGAGGGATTAGCCGCTGCACTCGAGATTTCCTGTCGTTCTTCTTGGATTGTAAATGATTTCTTACCGTATGAATTGTCTTTTGATAAATGAGATGAAGTGTGGAAAAAGGGTGGGGGGACATGTGACCCCGCCCCCAATGACCTTATAGGAACTAATCACTGACGTGTGCATTACATGATTGAGTGGGAGGGGCACCTGATTATGGGAGGCGTTGTAATACCTGTGATGGAGTTTGGATCATGGTGAACAATCCCTTTAAATTGGGGGATTGAGATTTGTTCCTGCCAGGATCTCGCCTGAAACACGGACTCATGTATGTAGTTATGACATGTCTTCTACTCCAGTCACAACCAAAGCTGTAGCGTTTGATTAATGAGGATAGAAGCTATTGGGAGGAGGGTATGCTAATGCTGCAGCTCTGGATGTGATTGGAGTATATTATAGCGTTACCTATTTTATATGATCGCTAAATCTGTAACTTGTTTTTCAATTACTGAACTATTTCTGCCGTCCTTTGCTCCACCCCTGCTGATCTAGCCCCTCCCCATACTTGACTCTCCCCTCCTCTTCTGAGCCCCTCCCCTGCATTACTCCTCCTTGTCCTCTCCCCCGCTGTCCTAGCTCCTCCTCTGCAATACTTTACTCTCCTGTCCTATAATATTAGTCTATAACTTTCCACGCCGTTTTCTGTGTAGCTCCTCCCCTGCAGTACTGTCCCCTCCCATGCGGTCCCGACCTCTTTGCACATAAGGACTGTATAGTAGGATTGTGTAGGAGACATTGCACTGGACGTGTAGCATCGAGCAGGAGCCGCCGCCCTCCATGATGTTCTGTGATTTCCTACACAAACCGCGGCCGTGTACATATGTATAAAATAATAAAGATCTGTCCATACACAGACTCCGCCTGGTCACATGATCCAGCACAGATAACAGAAGACCTGCAGGTCATGTAGTAGATGTGTCCTGCAGTCCTTGTAGCAGGATAAAAGAGGGGGAGAGACAGTACAGAGAAGTTTCCCCGTGTAGCAAAACGGAAACTAAGGGAAAGGAGGAGAGACAGTACAGGAGAAGAGTCCCCGTATAGCAGGATATGAGAGCAAGGAAAGGGGGAGAGACAGGACACAGAAGTGTCACTGTGTAGCAGGATAGAAGACCAGGGAGAGGGGGAGACAGTACAGAGAGAGTCCCGTATAGCAGGATAGAAGAGCAAGAAAAGGGGGAGAGACAGTACAGAGAAGTGTCCCCGTATAGCAGGATATGAGAGCAAGGAAAGGGGGAGAGACAGTACAGAGAAGTGTCCCCGTATAGCAGGATAGAAGAGCCAGGGAGAGGGGGAGAGACAGTACAGAGAAGTGTCCCAGTGTAGCAGGAGTAGGAAGAGCAGGGAGAGGGGGAGAGACAGTACAGAGAAGTGTCCTGTGTAGCAGGATAGAAGAGCAGGGAGAGGAGGAAAGACCGTACAGAGTAGTACCCCAATGCACCCGCACAAAACAGCAGGGAGAGGGGAAAAGACAGTAGAGAAGTGTAAAAGAAATGCAGAATAAAAGCAGGGAGAGACAGTACAGAGAAATGCCCCATGTAGCAGGACAGAAAAACAGGAAGAGGGGGAGAGACAGTACAGAGAAGTGTCCCTGTGTGGAAGGTTAGAAAAACGGAGAGGGCAAAAGACAGTACGGAGAAGTGTCCTGTGTAGCAGAACAGAAACTAAGGGAGAGGGGGAGAGACAGTATAGAGAAGAGTCTTTGTATAGGATAGAAGAGGAGGGACAGACAGTACAGAAAAGTTTCCCGTGTAGCAGGATAGAAAAGCAGGGAGAGGGGAAGAGACAGTACAGAGAAGTGTCCCCAGGAATCAGGATTGAAGATCAGGGAGAGGGGGGAGACAGTACAGAGAAGTGTCCCCAGGAAGCAGGATAGAATAGCAGGGAGAGGGGGGGACAGTACAGAGCAGTGTCCTCTGTAGCAGGATAGAAGAGCAGGGAGAGGGGGAAAGACAGTACAGAGAAGTGTCCTGTGTAGCAGCATAGAAGAGCAGGGAGAGGGGGGAGACAGTACAGAGAAGTGTCCTCTGTAGCAGGATAGAAGAGCAGGGAGAGGGCACACACAGTACAGAGAAGTGTCCCTGTGTAGCAGGATAGAAGAGCAGAGAGGGGGGAGACAGTACAGAGAAGTGTCCTCTGTAGCAGGATAGAAGAGCAGGGAGAGGGCACACACAGTACAGAGAAGTGTCCCTGTGTAGCAGGATAGAAGAGCAGGGAGAGGGGGGGACAGTACAGAGAAGTGTCCCTGTGTAGCAGATGAAGGAGAGAGCAGGGAGAGGGGGGAGACAGTACAGAGAGTGTCCTCTGGCAGGGAGCAAGAGAGCCTGTCTTGAGAGGATAGAAGAGCAGGGAGAGGGGGAGACAGTACAGAGAAGTGTCCCTAGGAAGCAGGCTAGAAGAGCAGAGACTGGGAGACAGTACAGAGAAGTGTCCCTAGGAAGCAGGATAGAAGAGCAGGGAGAGGGGGGAGACAGTCCAGAGCAGTGTACTGTGTAGCAGGATAGAAGAGCAGGGAGAGGTGAAGTGTCCTGTGTAGCAGGATAGAAAAGTATCAGGGTCAATAATGGTGAAACCACTGAACCACCGTGATCGATGACGTAAGCCGACACCTGGGAGCGGAGTTTAAGTGGTACCCGGTTTTCACCAGAGCCCGCCGCAAAGCGGGTTGGACTTGCTGAGGCAGGGTACCACCAGGTCACTCCACAGGCGCCACGTTGCTGGCTGTAGTGGCCAAGGCGAGGTGCAGAATCTCAGTTGTGGTCAGGCAGAAGGTTAGGACAGGCAGTACAGGATCAGAGTCGGCGACATAGCAGAAGGTCAAGACAGGCGGCAGGAACGGAAACAATGGTCACAACAGGTAATCACAGAAGTCACAAAATCAAGCTCTCTCTCAGGCTACGAGGCACAAAGATCCGGCAGGGGTCACAGGAAGAGGCTGGCTACTTATCAGGTCACGCAGCCGGACCAGAGGAGCCGTTGCTGGATGCAGATAGGTAAGTTGCACGGGTGTGCCTGTGATCCGAGACATGGGTTGCAGGGGCACCCGTGACAGTATCCCCCCCCCCCCCCCCATGGCCTCCCCCTCTTCTTGGTCTGAAGGAACCTCTAAAGAACACTGCAGTCCAGACAGTTGTCCCTCCTCCGGCCTGAGCCTCTTCCCTCTAACCAACTTCATACCCAGGATTTCCGTTACCTCAAGGACATTGGTGGAATCGGCCTCAGGAGTAGGAGGAGGCACGTGCTGAGAGAAGCGATTCAGGATGACCGGCTTCAAAAAAGAGAAAGGTGGAAAAAGTTTGGGATGCGCATGATGGAAGGAAGACAAAGCTTATCGGCCACGAGGTTATTGTGCTTCAGTACCTCAAATGGACCCAGCAAACGAGGACCGCATTTGTCAAGGAGCTGGTTCTTTCCTAATTACATTGGAGGCCCGAGGGAGGGCATCAGCTTTGACATTCAGAAAGCGAGAGAGGAAGACGGACCAACGAGCCTGGAGCATGGATTGAGACGCTGAGCAGTCTGGAGGTACAGGAGGTTCTTGTGATCTGTATAGATACAGACCTGATGTTAAGCTCCTTCCAGAAGATGGCACCACTCTTCCAGGGCAAGCATATGGCCGATCACCTATGGTGGTAGTTCCCCTCTGTGGATGAGAAGGTTTTTAAGAAGAAGCCGCAAGTGTGAGTTCGACCCTTGGGACTTTTCTGGGTGAGAGCGGCTCCAGCACCAACCGAGGAGGCGTCAACCATCGAGCAGGAACGATCTCTCTGTATCAGGCCGAGAGAGAACAGGAGCAGAGGCAAAGGCAGACTTCAGCTTGGAGAAAGAGTCTTCATCCGCTGGAGACCAGAGCTTAGGATTGGCGTTTTTCTTGGTCAGCGCCACAATTGGAGATACAAGAGAGGAGAAATAAACTGGATGGACCAAAGTCCCACTGGGAGAGGCCACTGAAGAACTGCAGATAATTTTGTGGGATCCATCTGTAGTCCTTTGTCAGAGATGATACACCCGAGGAAAGAGACTCTTTTAATGCGATTGACCCTAAGGCGCCTGAGTACTAGTCATACCTGAGTCTGCTGCGACGCGAGGTCCACAGAGAACACTGGGATATCGTCCAGGTAGACAACAACACAGGTGTATAACAAGTCTCTGAAAGCGTTGTTGACAAATTCCTGAAATATGGATACGCATCAGAGGCTTGGAGGACACCGGAGAAGCCGTGGTGGACATAGGATGAACTGCCACCAAACAGCCTGACCGCCAGGCACATAAATCAATTGTCTCTCCTAGCACAATGCCCAAATTTGCAGGCACAGGGGCAGCATCCCGAAGTTTCCTGCAGAACCGAAATCAAGGAAGGCAGAAGCATTAAACTGGCTACTAGTCCCAGCGCTGAGTAGTGTCCTGTGTAGAGAAGTGTCCAGTATTGCAGGAGAAGACCAGGGAGAGGGGAAGAGACAGCACCGAGAAGTGTCCCCATGTAGCAGGATAGAAGAGCACGGAGAAGGGAAGAGACAGTACAGAGAAGTGTCCCCATGTAGTAGGATAGAAGAGCAGGGAGAGGGGAGAGACAGTACAGAGAAGTGTCCCTGTGCAGCAGGACAGAAGAGCAGGGATGGGAAGAGACAGTACAGAGAAGTGTCCCTGTGTAGCCGGATAGAAGAGCAGGGATGGGAAGAGACAGTACAGAGAAGTGTCCCTGTGTGGCCGGATAGAAGAGCAGGGAGAAGGGAAGAGACAGTACAGAGAAGTGTCCCCGTGTAGCAGGATCGAAGAGCAGGGAGAGGGGGAGAGACAGCACAGAGGGTGTAGCAGTATAGAAGAGCAGGGAGAAGGGAAGAGACTGTAAAGAGAAGTGTCCCTTTGTAGTAGGATAGAAGAGCAGGGAGAGGGGTAGAGACAGTACAGAGAAGTGTCCCTGTGTAACAGGATAGAATAGCAGGGAGATGGGGAGAGACAGTACAGAGAAATATCCCCATGTAGCAGGATAGAAGAGCAAGGAAAGGGGAAGAGACAGTACAGAGAATTGTCCGTGTAGCAGGATAGAAGAGCAGTGGGAGAAGGGAAGAGACAGCACAGAGAAGTGTCCTTGTGTAGCAGTATAGAAGAGCAAGGAGAGGGGTAGAGACAGTACAAAGAAGTGTACCTGTGTAGCAGGATAGAAGAGCAGGAAGAGGGGAAGAGATAGTACAGAGAAATATCCCTATGTAGCAGGATAGAAGAGCAGAGAGAGGGGGAGAGAGTGCAAAAATTTTCCCCGTGTAGCAGGATAGAAGAGAAGGGAGAGGGGAGAAACAGCAAAGCGGGGGTAGCAGTATAGAAGAGCAGGGAGAAGGGAAGAGGCAGTACAGAGAAGTGTCGCAATGTAGCAGGATGAGGAGGAGGAATAGTACAGAGAATAGTCCCCGTGTAGCAGGATAGAAGAGCAGGGAGAACGGAAGAGACAGTACAGAGAAGTGTCCCCATGTAGCAGGATAGAAGAGCAGGGAGAGAGGGAGAGACAGTACAGAGAAGTGCTCCAGTGTAGCACCATGGAAGAGCAGGGATGGGGTAGGAGACAGTACAGATAAGTGTCCCTGTGTAGCAAGTTAGCAAAGCATGGAAAGGGGAAGAGACAGTACCGAGAAGTATCCCCGTGTAACAGGATAGAAAATCAGGGAGAGGAGAAGAGACAGTACAGAGAAGTGTCCCCATGTAGCACGATCGAAGAGCAGGGAGAGGGGGAAAGACAGCACAGAGGGTGTAGCAGTATAGAAGAGCCAGGAGAAGGGAAGAGACAGTACAGAGAAGTGACCCTTTGTAGTAGGATAGAAGAGCAGGGTAGAGACAGTAAAGAGAAGTGTCCCTGTGTAGCAGGATAGAAGAGCAGGGATGGGGAGAGACAGTACAAAGAAGTGTGCTGTGTAGAAGTATAGCAGAGCAGGCGAGGGGGAGGGACAGTGCAGGGGAGTTGCAGGATAGAAGAGCAGGGAGAGGGGGAGAGACAGTACAGGGGGGTAGCAGGATAGAGGAGCAGGGAGATGGGAAGAGACAGTACAGAGTAATGTCCCCGTGTAGCAGCATAGGAGAGCAGGGAGAGGACGACAAACAGTACAGAGAAGTGTCCCCATGTAGCAGGATAGATGAGCAGGGAGAAGGGAAGAGACAGTACAGAGAAGTGTCCCCATGTAGCAGGATAGATGAGAAGGGAAGAGACAGTACAGAGAAGTGTCCCCATGTAGCAGGATAGAAGAGCAGGGAGAAGGGAAGAGACAATACAGAGAAGTGTCCCCGTGTAGCAGGATAGAAGAGCAAAGAAAGGGGAAGAGACAGTACAGAGAAGTGTGCCCATGTAGCAGAATAAAAGAGCAGGGAGAGGGGGAGAGACAGTTCATAGAAGTGTCCCTGTGTAGCTAGTTAGCAAAGCAGGGAGAGCAGAATAGGCAGTAAAGAGAAGTGTCCCTGTGTAGCAGGATAGAAGAGCAAGGAAAGGGCAAGAGACAGTACATAGAAGTTTCCTCGTGAAGCAGGATAGAAAAGCAGGGAGAGGAGAAGAGACAGTACAGAGAAGTGTCCCCATGTCGCAGGATCGAAGAGCAGGGAGAGGGGGAAAGACAGCACAGAGGGTGTAGCAGAATAGAAGAGCCAAGAGAAGGGAAGAGACAGTAAAGAGAAGTGTCCCCGTGTAGCAGGATAGAAGAGCAAAGAAAGTGGAAGAGACAGTACAGAGAAGTGTCCCCTTGTAGCAGAATAAAAGAGCAGGGAGAGGGGGAGAGACAGTTCATAGAAGTGTCCCTGTGTAGCTAATTAGCGAAGCAGGGAGAGCAGAATAGGCAGTAAAGAGAAGTGTCCCTGTGTAGCAGGATAGAAGAGCAAGGGAATGGTAAAAGACAGTACAGAGAAGTTTCCTCGTGAAGCAGGATAGAAAAGCAGGGAGAAGGGGAGAGACAGTACATAGAAGTGTCCTGTGTAGCAGGATAGAAGAGCAAGTAAAGAATTAGAGACAGTACAGAGAAGTGTCCTTGTGTATCAGGATAGAAAAGCAGGGAGAGAAGAAGAGACAGCACATAGAATTGTCCTGTGTAGCAGGATAGAAGAAAGGGAGAGGGGGAGAGACAGTACAGAGAAGAGTCCTTGTGTAGCAGGTTAGAAGAGCAGGGAGAGGGGGAGAGACAGTACAGAGAAGTGTCCCTGTGTAGCAGGATAGAAGAGCAGGGAGAGGGGGAGAGACAGTACAGAGAAGTGTCCTGTGTAACAGGATAGAAGAGCAGGGAGAGGGGAGAGACAGTACAGAGAAGTGTCCCTGTGTAGCAGGATAGAAGAGCAGGGAGCGGGGGAGAGACAGTACAGAGAAGTGTCCTGTGTAACAGGATAGAAGAGCAGGGAGAGGGGGAGAGACAGTACAGAGAGGTGTCCTGTGTAGCAGGATAGAAGAGCCGGGAGAGGGGGGGAGACAGTACAGAAAAGAGTCCTTGTGTAGCAGGATAGAAGAGCAGCTAGAGGGGAATAGACAGTACAGAGAAGTGTCCTTTGTAGGACGATAGAAGAGCAGGGAGAGGGGGAGGGAAAGTACAGAGAAGTGTCCCCGTGTAGCTGGATAGAAGAGCAGGAAGAGGGGGAGGGAAAGTACAGAGAAGTGTCCCCGTGTAGCTGGATAGAAGAGCAGGAAGAGGGGGAGGGAAAGTACAGAGAAGTGTCCCCATGTAGCTGGATAGAAAAGCAGGGAGAGGGGAAGAAACAGTATAACTGCTACCCGTGTAGCAGGATAGAAGAGCAGGATCAGGGGAAGAGACAGCAAAGAGAAGTATCCTGTGTAGGAGGATAGAAGAGCAGGGAGAGGTGGATAGACAGTATAAATAATTGTCTCCGTGTAGCAGGATGGAAGAGCAGGGAGAGGGGAAGAGACAGTACAGAGAAGTCCTCCTGTGTAGCATGATAGAAAAGCAGGGAGAGATGGAGACAGTACAGAGAAGTGTCCTTGTGTAGCAGGATAGAAGATTTGATAGAGGGGAAGAGACAGTACAGAAAAGTGTCCCCGAGTAGCAGGATAGAAGAGCAGGGAGAGGGGAATAGACAGTACAGAGAAGTGACTCCATGTAGCAGGATAGAAGAGCAGGGAGAGAGGGAGAAAAAATACAGAGAAGTGTCCCCGTGTAGCAGGATAGAAAAACAGGAAGAGTGGAAGAGACAGTACAAAGAAGTGTACCCATGTAGCAGGATAAAAGAGCAGGGAGAGGGGAAGAGACCGCAACGAGAAGTATCCTGTGTAGGAGGATAGAGGAGCAGGGAGAGGGGAAAAGAAAGCACAAAGAAGTGTCCTTGTGTAGCATGATAAAGAGCAGATAGAGGGGACGAAACAGGACATAGAAGTATCCTGTGTAACATAATAGTAGAGCAGGGAGAGGGGGAAAGACAGTACAGAGAAGTGTCCTTTGTAGCAGGATAGAAGAGCAGGGAGAGGGGAAGAGACCGCAACGAGAAGTATCCTGTGTAGGAGGATAGAGGAGCAGGGAGAGGGGAAAAGAAAGCACAAAGAAGTGTCCTTGTGTAGCATGATAAAGAGCAGATAGAGGGGACGAAACAGGACATAGAAGTGTCCTGTGTAACATAATAGTAGAGCAGGGAGAGGGGGAAAGACAGTACAGAGAAGTGTCCCTGTGTAGCAGCATAGAAGAGCAGGGAGAGGGGAAGGGAAAGGACAGAGAAGTGTCCTTTGTAGCAAGATAGAAGCGCAGGGAGAGTGGGAGAGACAGTTCAGGTCATGTAGCAGGATATAAGAGCAGGGAGAGGGGGAGGGACAGTACAGAGAAGTTTCCCTATGTAGCAGGATAGAAAAGCAGGAAGAGGGTAAGAGACAGTATGAAAAAGTGTACCCATGTAGCAGGATAGAAGAGCAGGAAGAGGGGGAGAAACAGTAAAGAGAAATGTCCCTGTGCAGCAGGATAGAAAAGCAGGGAGAGGGGAAGAGACAGTACAAAGAAGTGTCCCTATGTAGCAGGATAGAAGAGCAGAGAGAGGGGGAGAGACAGTACCGAGAAGTGTCCCGGTGTAGCAGGATAGAAGAGCAGGGAGAGACAAAAAGACAGTACAGAGAAGTGTCCCCACGTAAACGCATAGAAATGCAGTAATGGGGGAAGAGACCGCACAGAGAAGTGTCCCTGTGTAGCAGGGTAGAAGAGCAGAGAGAGGGGAAGAAATAGTACAGAGAAGTGTCTCCGTGTAGCAGGCTGCAGAGAGCACAGAGCAAAGCAGTGTGAGGTATGATTACACAACTCTCCAGGGACAACACATAACACTGGCTGCAGAGAGCACAGAGCACAGCAGTGTGAGGTCTGATTACACATCTCTCCAGGTACAATACATAACACTGGCTGCACAGAGCACAGCAGTGTGAGGTCTGATTACACATCTCTCCAGGGACAATACATAACACTGGCTGCACAGAGCACAGCAGTGTGAGGTCTGATTACACATCTCTCCAGGGACAATACATAACACTGGCTGCACAGAGCACAGAGCACAGCAGTGTGAGGTCTGATTACACATCTATCCTAGGACAATACATAACACTGGCTGCAGAGAGCACAGAGCACAGCAGTGTGAGGTCTGATTACACATCTCTCCAGGGACAATACATAACACTGGCTGCACAGAGCACAGAGCACAGCAGTGTGAGGTCTGATTACACATCTCTCCAGGGACAATACATAACACTGGCTGCACAGAGCACAGCAGTGTGAGGTCTGATTACACATCTCTCCAGGGACAATACATAACACTGGCTGCAGAGAGCACAGAGCACAGCAGTGTGAGGTCTGATTACACATCTCTCCAGGGACAATACATAACACTGGCCTCAGAGAGCACAGAGCACAGCAGTGTGAGGTCTGATTACACATCTCTCCAGGGACAATACATAACACTGGCTGCAGAGAGCACAGAGCACAGCAGTGTGAGGTATGATTACACATCTCTCCAGGGACAATACATAACACTGGCTGCAGAGAGCACAGAGCACAGCAGTGTGAGGTCTGATTACACATCTCTCCAGGTACAGTACATAACACTGGCTGCAGAGAGCACAGAGCACAGCAGTGTGAGCGATGATTACACATCTCTCCAGGGACAATACATAACACAGGCTGCAGAGAGCACAGAGCACAGCAGTGTGAGGTCTGATTACACATCTCTCCAGGGACAATACATAACACAGGCTGCAGAGAGCACAGAGCACAGCAGTGTGAGGTCTGATTACACATCTCTCCAGGGACAATACATAACACTGGCTGCAGAGAGCACAGAGCACAGCAGTGTGAGGTCTGATTACACATCTCTCCAGGGACAATACATAACACTGGCTGCAGAGAGCACAGAGCACAGCAGTGTGAGGTCTGATTACACATCTCTCCAGGGACAATACAAAACACTGGCTGCAGAGAGCACAGAGCACAGCAGTGTGAGGTCTGATTACACATCTCTCCAGGGACAATACATAACACTGGCTGCAGAGAGCACAGAGCACAGCAGTGTGAGGTCTGATTACACATCTCTCCAGGGACAATACATAACACTGGCTGCAGAGAGCACAGAGCACAGCAGTGTGAGGTCTGATTACACATCTCTCCAGGGACAATACATAACACTGGCTGCAGAGAGCACAGAGCACAGCAGTGTGAGGTCTGATTACACATCTCTCCAGGGACAGTACATAACACTGGCTGCAGAGAGCACAGAGCACAGCAGTGTGAGGAATGATTACACATCTCTCCAGGGACAATACACAACAATGGCTGCAGAGAGCACAGAGCACAGCAGTGTGAGGTCTGATACACATCTCTCCAGGGATAATACATAACACTGGCTGCAGAGAGCACAGAGCACAGCAGTGTGAGGTCTGATTACACATCTCTCCAGGGACAATACATAACACTGGCTACAGAGAGCACAGAGCACAGCAGTGTGAGGTCTGATTACACATATCTCCAGGTACAATACATAACACTGGCTGCAGAGAGCACAGAGCACAGCAGTGTGAGGTCTGATTACACATCTCTCCAGGACAATACATAACACTGGCTGCAGAGAGCACAGAGCACAGCAGTGTGAGGTCTGATTACACATCTCTCCAGGCACAATACATTACACTGGCTGCAGAGAGCACAGAGCACAGCAGTGTGAGGTCTGATTACACATCTCTCCAGGGACAATACATAACACTGGCTGCAGAGAGCACAGAGCACAGCAGTGTGAGGTCTGATTACACATCTCTCCAGGGACAATACATAACACTGGCTGCAGAGAGCACAGAGAACAGCAGTGTGAGGTGTGATTACACATCTCTCCAGGGACAATACATAACACTGGCTGCAGAGAGCACAGAGCACAGCAGTGTGAGGTCTGATTACACATCTCTCCAGGGACAAAACATAACACTGGCTGCAGAGAGCACAGAGCACAGCAGTGTGAGGTCTGATTACACATCTCTCCAGGGACAATGCATAACACTGGCTGCAGAGAGCACAGAGCACAGCAGTGTGAGCGATGATTACACATCTCTCCAGGGACAATACATAACACTGGCTGCAGAGAGCACAGGGCACAGCAGTGTGAGGTCTGATTACACATCTCTCCAGGGACAATGCATAACACTGGCTGCAGAGAGCACAGAGCACAGCAGTGTGAGGTCTGATTACACATCTCTCCAGGTACAATACATAACACTGGCTGCAGAGAGCACAGAGCACAGCAGTGTGAGGTCTGATTACACATCTCTCCAGGACAATACATAACACTGGCTGCAGAGAGCACAGAGCACAGCAGTGTGAGGTCTGATTACACATCTCTCCAGGCACAATACATTACACTGGCTGCAGAGAGCACAGAGCACAGCAGTGTGAGGTCTGATTACACATCTCTCCAGGGACAATACATAACACTGGCTGCAGAGAGCACAGAGCACAGCAGTGTGAGGTCTGATTACACATCTCTCCAGGGACAATACATAACACTGGCTGCAGAGAGCACAGAGAACAGCAGTGTGAGGTGTGATTACACATCTCTCCAGGGACAATACATAACACTGGCTGCAGAGAGCACAGAGCACAGCAGTGTGAGGTCTGATTACACATCTCTCCAGGGACAAAACATAACACTGGCTGCAGAGAGCACAGAGCACAGCAGTGTGAGGTCTGATTACACATCTCTCCAGGGACAATGCATAACACTGGCTGCAGAGAGCACAGAGCACAGCAGTGTGAGCGATGATTACACATCTCTCCAGGGACAATACATAACACTGGCTGCAGAGAGCACAGGGCACAGCAGTGTGAGGTCTGATTACACATCTCTCCAGGGACAATGCATAACACTGGCTGCAGAGAGCACAGAGCACAGCAGTGTGAGGTCTGATTACACATCTCTCCAGGGACAATACATAACACTGGCTGCAGAGAGCACAGAGCACAGCAGTGTGAGGTCTGATTACACATCTCTCCAGGGACAATACATAACACTGGCTGCAGAGAGCACAGAGCACAGCAGTGTGAGGTCTGATTACACATCTCTCCAGGGACAATACATAACACTAGCTGCAGAGAGCACAGAGCACAGCAGTGTGAGGTGTGATTACACATCTCTCCAGGGACAATACATAACACTGGCTGCAGAGAGCACAGAGCACAGCAGTGTGAGGTCTGATTACACATCTCTCCAGGGACAATACAAAACACTGGCTGCAGAGAGCATAGAGCACAGCAGTGTGAGGTCTGATTACACATCTCTCCAGGGACAGTACATAACACTGGCTGCAGAGAGCACAGAGCACAGCAGTGTGAGGTATGATTACACATCTCTCCAGGGACAATACATAACACTGGCTGCAGAGAGCACAGAGCACAGCAGTGTGAGCGATGATTACACATATCTCCAGGGACAATACATAACACTGAACGCAGATATCTATTAGGGCTCTAAAAGGGTTAATAGAATTCTGAGCCATCACTTACATCTGAGGAGGGGAGAAACTAGCTTTGTGGCCTTAAACACATCCTGGGGCTGAGATTCCTCCCCTCCCCCGTCATACCTGTACTGCAGGTAACCCCCAATCTGAAGCAGAACTGTGCACTGCCCATATATACAGGAGAAGTAGTACTGTGCACTGTATATATACAGGAGAAGTAGTACTGTGCACTGCCTATATATACAGGAGAAGTAGTACTGTGCACTGTATATATACAGGAGAAGTAGTACTGTGCACTGTATATATATATACAGGAGAAGTAGTACTGTGCACTGTATATATACAGGAGAAGTAGTACTGTGCACTGTATATATACAGGAGAAGTAGTACTGTGCACTGTATATATACAGGAGAAGTAGTACTGTGCACTGCCCATATATACAGGAGAAGTAGTACTGTGCACTGTATATATACAGGAGAAGTAGTACTGTGCACTGTATATATACAGGAGAAGTAGTACTGTGCACTGCCCATATATACAGGAGAAGTAGTACTGTGCACTGTGTATATATACAGGAGAAGTAGTACTGTGCACTGTATATATACAGGAGAAGTAGTACTGTGCACTGTATATATACAGGAGAAGTAGTACTGTGCACTGTATATATATACAGGAGAAGTAGTACTGTGCACTGCCTATATATACAGGAGAAGTAGTACTGTGCACTGTATATATACAGGAGAAGTAGTACTGTGCACTGTATATATACAGGAGAAGTAGTACTGTGCACTGTATATATACAGGAGAAGTAGTACTGTGCACTGTATATATACAGGAGAAGTAGTACTGTGCACTGTATATATACAGGAGAAGTAGTACTGTGCACTGCCCATATATACAGGAGAAGTAGTACTGTGCACTGCCCATATATACAGGAGAAGTAGTACTGTGCACTGTGTATATATACAGGAGAAGTAGTACTGTGCACTGTATATATACAGGAGAAGTAGTACTGTGCACTGTACATATATACAGGAGAAGTAGTACTGTGCACTGTATATATACAGGAGAAGTAGTACTGTGCACTGTATATATACAGGAGAAGTAGTACTGTGCACTGTATATATACAGGAGAAGTAGTACTGTGCACTGTATATATATAGAGGAGAAGTAGTACTGTGCACTGTATATATATACAGGAGAAGTAGTACTGTGCACTGTATATATACAGGAGAAGTAGTACTGTGCACTGTATATATATACAGGAGAAGTAGTACTGTGCACTGTATATATACAGGAGAAGTAGTACTGTGCACTGTATATATATACAGGAGAAGTAGTACTGTGCACTGTATATATACAGGAGAAGTAGTACTGTGCACTGTATATATACAGGAGAAGTAGTACTGTGCACTGTATATATACAGGAGAAGTAGTACTGTGCACTGTATATATACAGGAGAAGTAGTACTGTGCACTGTATATATATATACAGGAGAAGTAGTACTGTGCACTGTATATATACAGGAGAAGTAGTACTGTGCACTGTATATATACAGGAGAAGTAGTACTGTGCACTGTATATATACAGGAGAAGTAGTACTGTGCACTGCCCATATATACAGGAGAAGTAGTACTGTGCACTGCCCATATATACAGGAGAAGTAGTACTGTGCACTGTGTATATATACAGGAGAAGTAGTACTGTGCACTGTATATATACAGGAGAAGTAGTACTGTGCACTGTATATATACAGGAGAAGTAGTACTGTGCACTGTATATATATACAGGAGAAGTAGTACTGTGCACTGCCTATATATACAGGAGAAGTAGTACTGTGCACTGTATATATACAGGAGAAGTAGTACTGTGCACTGTATATATACAGGAGAAGTAGTACTGTGCACTGTATATATACAGGAGAAGTAGTACTGTGCACTGTATATATACAGGAGAAGTAGTACTGTGCACTGTATATATACAGGAGAAGTAGTACTGTGCACTGCCCATATATACAGGAGAAGTAGTACTGTGCACTGCCCATATATACAGGAGAAGTAGTACTGTGCACTGTGTATATATACAGGAGAAGTAGTACTGTGCACTGTATATATACAGGAGAAGTAGTACTGTGCACTGTATATATACAGGAGAAGTAGTACTGTGCACTGTATATATATACAGGAGAAGTAGTACTGTGCACTGCCTATATATACAGGAGAAGTAGTACTGTGCACTGTATATATACAGGAGAAGTAGTACTGTGCACTGTATATATACAGGAGAAGTAGTACTGTGCACTGTATATATACAGGAGAAGTAGTACTGTGCACTGTATATATACAGGAGAAGTAGTACTGTGCACTGTATATATACAGGAGAAGTAGTACTGTGCACTGCCCATATATACAGGAGAAGTAGTACTGTGCACTGCCCATATATACAGGAGAAGTAGTACTGTGCACTGTGTATATATACAGGAGAAGTAGTACTGTGCACTGTATATATACAGGAGAAGTAGTACTGTGCACTGTACATATATACAGGAGAAGTAGTACTGTGCACTGTATATATACAGGAGAAGTAGTACTGTGCACTGTATATATACAGGAGAAGTAGTACTGTGCACTGTATATATACAGGAGAAGTAGTACTGTGCACTGTATATATATAGAGGAGAAGTAGTACTGTGCACTGTATATATATACAGGAGAAGTAGTACTGTGCACTGTATATATACAGGAGAAGTAGTACTGTGCACTGTATATATATACAGGAGAAGTAGTACTGTGCACTGTATATATACAGGAGAAGTAGTACTGTGCACTGTATATATATACAGGAGAAGTAGTACTGTGCACTGTATATATACAGGAGAAGTAGTACTGTGCACTGTATATATACAGGAGAAGTAGTACTGTGCACTGTATATATACAGGAGAAGTAGTACTGTGCACTGTATATATACAGGAGAAGTAGTACTGTGCACTGTATATATATATACAGGAGAAGTAGTACTGTGCACTGTATATATACAGGAGAAGTAGTACTGTGCACTGTATATATACAGGAGAAGTAGTACTGTGCACTGTATATATACAGGAGAAGTAGTACTGTGCACTGCCCATATATACAGGAGAAGTAGTACTGTGCACTGCCCATATATACAGGAGAAGTAGTACTGTGCACTGTGTATATATACAGGAGAAGTAGTACTGTGCACTGTATATATACAGGAGAAGTAGTACTGTGCACTGTATATATACAGGAGAAGTAGTACTGTGCACTGTATATATATACAGGAGAAGTAGTACTGTGCACTGCCTATATATACAGGAGAAGTAGTACTGTGCACTGTATATATACAGGAGAAGTAGTACTGTGCACTGTATATATACAGGAGAAGTAGTACTGTGCACTGTATATATACAGGAGAAGTAGTACTGTGCACTGTATATATACAGGAGAAGTAGTACTGTGCACTGTATATATACAGGAGAAGTAGTACTGTGCACTGCCCATATATACAGGAGAAGTAGTACTGTGCACTGCCCATATATACAGGAGAAGTAGTACTGTGCACTGTGTATATATACAGGAGAAGTAGTACTGTGCACTGTATATATACAGGAGAAGTAGTACTGTGCACTGTACATATATACAGGAGAAGTAGTACTGTGCACTGTATATATACAGGAGAAGTAGTACTGTGCACTGTATATATACAGGAGAAGTAGTACTGTGCACTGTATATATACAGGAGAAGTAGTACTGTGCACTGTATATATATAGAGGAGAAGTAGTACTGTGCACTGTATATATATACAGGAGAAGTAGTACTGTGCACTGTATATATACAGGAGAAGTAGTACTGTGCACTGTATATATATACAGGAGAAGTAGTACTGTGCACTGTATATATACAGGAGAAGTAGTACTGTGCACTGTATATATATACAGGAGAAGTAGTACTGTGCACTGTATATATACAGGAGAAGTAGTACTGTGCACTGTATATATACAGGAGAAGTAGTACTGTGCACTGCCTATATATACAGGAGAAGTAGTACTGTGCACTGTATATATACAGGAGAAGTAGTACTGTGCACTGTATATATACAGGAGAAGTAGTACTGTGCACTGTATATATACAGGAGAAGTAGTACTGTGCACTGTATATATACAGGAGAAGTAGTACTGTGCACTGTATATATACAGGAGAAGTAGTACTGTGCACTGCCCATATATACAGGAGAAGTAGTACTGTGCACTGCCTATATATACAGGAGAAGTAGTACTGTGCACTGTATATATACAGGAGAAGTAGTACTGTGCACTGTATATATACAGGAGAAGTAGTACTGTGCACTGTATATATACAGGAGAAGTAGTACTGTGCACTGTATATATACAGGAGAAGTAGTACTGTGCACTGTATATATACAGGAGAAGTAGTACTGTGCACTGCCCATATATACAGGAGAAGTAGTACTGTGCACTGCCCATATATACAGGAGAAGTAGTACTGTGCACTGCCCATATATACAGGAGAAGTAGTACTGTGCACTGTGTATATATACAGGAGAAGTAGTACTGTGCACTGTATATATACAGGAGAAGTAGTACTGTGCACTGTATATATACAGGAGAAGTAGTACTGTGCACTGTATATATATACAGGAGAAGTAGTACTGTGCACTGCCTATATATACAGGAGAAGTAGTACTGTGCACTGTATATATACAGGAGAAGTAGTACTGTGCACTGTATATATACAGGAGAAGTAGTACTGTGCACTGTATATATACAGGAGAAGTAGTACTGTGCACTGTATATATACAGGAGAAGTAGTACTGTGCACTGTATATATACAGGAGAAGTAGTACTGTGCACTGCCCATATATACAGGAGAAGTAGTACTGTGCACTGCCCATATATACAGGAGAAGTAGTACTGTGCACTGTGTATATATACAGGAGAAGTAGTACTGTGCACTGTATATATACAGGAGAAGTAGTACTGTGCACTGTACATATATACAGGAGAAGTAGTACTGTGCACTGTATATATACAGGAGAAGTAGTACTGTGCACTGTATATATACAGGAGAAGTAGTACTGTGCACTGTATATATACAGGAGAAGTAGTACTGTGCACTGTATATATATAGAGGAGAAGTAGTACTGTGCACTGTATATATATACAGGAGAAGTAGTACTGTGCACTGTGTATATACAGGAGAAGTAGTACTGTGCACTGTATATATACAGGAGAAGTAGTACTGTGCACTGTATATATACAGGAGAAGTAGTACTGTGCACTGTATATATACAGGAGAAGTAGTACTGTGCACTGCCCATATATACAGGAGAAGTAGTACTGTGCACTGTATATATACAGGAGAAGTAGTACTGTGCACTGTATATATACAGGAGAAGTAGTACTGTGCACTGCCCATATATACAGGAGAAGTAGTACTGTGCACTGTATATACAGGAGAAGTAGTACTGTGCACTGTATATACAGGAGAAGTAGTACTGTGCACTGTATATATATATACAGGAGAAGTAGTACTGTGCACTGTATATATACAGGAGAAGTAGTACTGTGCACTGTATATATATACAGGAGAAGTAGTACTGTGCACTGTATATATACAGGAGAAGTAGTACTGTGCACTGTATATATATACAGGAGAAGTAGTACTGTGCACTGTATATATACAGGAGAAGTAGTACTGTGCACTGTATATATACAGGAGAAGTAGTACTGTGCACTGTATATATACAGGAGAAGTAGTACTGTGCACTGTATATATACAGGAGAAGTAGTACTGTGCACTGTATATATATATACAGGAGAAGTAGTACTGTGCACTGTATATATACAGGAGAAGTAGTACTGTGCACTGTATATATACAGGAGAAGTAGTACTGTGCACTGTATATATACAGGAGAAGTAGTACTGTGCACTGCCCATATATACAGGAGAAGTAGTACTGTGCACTGCCCATATATACAGGAGAAGTAGTACTGTGCACTGTGTATATATACAGGAGAAGTAGTACTGTGCACTGTATATATACAGGAGAAGTAGTACTGTGCACTGTATATATACAGGAGAAGTAGTACTGTGCACTGTATATATATACAGGAGAAGTAGTACTGTGCACTGCCTATATATACAGGAGAAGTAGTACTGTGCACTGTATATATACAGGAGAAGTAGTACTGTGCACTGTATATATACAGGAGAAGTAGTACTGTGCACTGTATATATACAGGAGAAGTAGTACTGTGCACTGTATATATACAGGAGAAGTAGTACTGTGCACTGTATATATACAGGAGAAGTAGTACTGTGCACTGCCCATATATACAGGAGAAGTAGTACTGTGCACTGCCCATATATACAGGAGAAGTAGTACTGTGCACTGTGTATATATACAGGAGAAGTAGTACTGTGCACTGTATATATACAGGAGAAGTAGTACTGTGCACTGTACATATATACAGGAGAAGTAGTACTGTGCACTGTATATATACAGGAGAAGTAGTACTGTGCACTGTATATATACAGGAGAAGTAGTACTGTGCACTGTATATATACAGGAGAAGTAGTACTGTGCACTGTATATATATAGAGGAGAAGTAGTACTGTGCACTGTATATATATACAGGAGAAGTAGTACTGTGCACTGTATATATACAGGAGAAGTAGTACTGTGCACTGTATATATATACAGGAGAAGTAGTACTGTGCACTGTATATATACAGGAGAAGTAGTACTGTGCACTGTATATATATACAGGAGAAGTAGTACTGTGCACTGTATATATACAGGAGAAGTAGTACTGTGCACTGTATATATACAGGAGAAGTAGTACTGTGCACTGTATATATACAGGAGAAGTAGTACTGTGCACTGTATATATACAGGAGAAGTAGTACTGTGCACTGTATATATATATATACAGGAGAAGTAGTACTGTGCACTGTATATATACAGGAGAAGTAGTACTGTGCACTGTATATATACAGGAGAAGTAGTACTGTGCACTGTATATATACAGGAGAAGTAGTACTGTGCACTGCCCATATATACAGGAGAAGTAGTACTGTGCACTGCCCATATATACAGGAGAAGTAGTACTGTGCACTGTGTATATATACAGGAGAAGTAGTACTGTGCACTGTATATATACAGGAGAAGTAGTACTGTGCACTGTATATATACAGGAGAAGTAGTACTGTGCACTGTATATATATACAGGAGAAGTAGTACTGTGCACTGCCTATATATACAGGAGAAGTAGTACTGTGCACTGTATATATACAGGAGAAGTAGTACTGTGCACTGTATATATACAGGAGAAGTAGTACTGTGCACTGTATATATACAGGAGAAGTAGTACTGTGCACTGTATATATACAGGAGAAGTAGTACTGTGCACTGTATATATACAGGAGAAGTAGTACTGTGCACTGCCCATATATACAGGAGAAGTAGTACTGTGCACTGCCCATATATACAGGAGAAGTAGTACTGTGCACTGTGTATATATACAGGAGAAGTAGTACTGTGCACTGTATATATACAGGAGAAGTAGTACTGTGCACTGTACATATATACAGGAGAAGTAGTACTGTGCACTGTATATATACAGGAGAAGTAGTACTGTGCACTGTATATATACAGGAGAAGTAGTACTGTGCACTGTATATATACAGGAGAAGTAGTACTGTGCACTGTATATATATAGAGGAGAAGTAGTACTGTGCACTGTATATATATACAGGAGAAGTAGTACTGTGCACTGTATATATACAGGAGAAGTAGTACTGTGCACTGTATATATATACAGGAGAAGTAGTACTGTGCACTGTATATATACAGGAGAAGTAGTACTGTGCACTGTATATATATACAGGAGAAGTAGTACTGTGCACTGTATATATACAGGAGAAGTAGTACTGTGCACTGTATATATACAGGAGAAGTAGTACTGTGCACTGTATATATACAGGAGAAGTAGTACTGTGCACTGTATATATACAGGAGAAGTAGTACTGTGCACTGTATATATACACAGGAGAAGTTGTACTGTGCACTGTATATATATAGAGGAGAAGTAGTACTGTGCACTGTATATATACAGGAGAAGTAGTACTGTGCACTGTATATATATACAGGAGAAGTAGTACTGTGCACTGTGTATATTCAGGAGAAGTAGTACTGTGCACTGTATATATACAGGAGAAGTAGTACTGTGCACTGTATATATATACAGGAGAAGTAGTACTGTGCACTGTGTATATTCAGGAGAAGTAGTACTGTGCACTGTATATATACAGGAGAAGTAGTACTGTGCACTGTATATATAGAGGAGAAGTAGTACTGTGCACTGTATATATACAGGAGAAGTAGTACTGTGCACTGTATATATACAGGAGAAGTAGTACTGTGCACTGTATATATACAGGAGAAGTAGTACTGTGCACTGTATATATACAGGAGAAGTAGTACTGTGCACTGTACATATACAGGAGAAGTAGTACTGTGCACTGTATATATATACAGGAGAAGTAGTAATGTGCACTGTATATATACAGGAGAAGTAGTACTGTGCACTGTATATATACAGGAGAAGTAGTACTGTGCACTGTCCATATATAAAGGAGAAGTAGTACTGTGCACTGTATATATATACAGGAGAAGTTGTACTGTGCACTGTCCATATATAAAGGAGAAGTAGTACTGTGCACTGTATGTATACAGGAGAAGTAGTACTGTGCACTGTGTATATACAGGAGAAGTAGTACTGTGCACTGTATATATACAGGAGAAGTAGTACTGTGCACTGTATATATACAGGAGAAGTAGTACTGTGCACTGTATATATACAGGAGAAGTAGTACTGTGCACTGTCCATATATAAAGGAGAAGTAGTACTGTGCACTGTATATATATATACAGAAGAAGTAGTACTGTGCACTGTATATATATACAGGAGAAGTAGTACTGTGCACTGTATATATACAGGAGAAGTAGTACTGTGCACTGTATATATACCGGAGAAGTAGTACTGTGCACTGTATATATACAGGAGAAGTAGTACTGTGCACTGTATATATACCGGAGAAGTAGTACTGTGCACTGTATATATACAGGAGAAGTAGTACTGTGCACTGTATATATACAGGAGAAGTAGTACTGTGCACTGTATATATACACTGGAGAAGTAGTACTGTGCACTGTATATATACAGGAGAAGTAGTACTGTGCACTGTATATATACAGGAGAAGTAGTACTGTGCACTGCCCATATATACAGGAGAAGTAGTACTGTGCACTGCCCATATATACAGGAGAAGTAGTACTGTGCACTGTATATATATACAGGAGAAGTAGTACTGTGCACTGTGTATATTCAGGAGAAGTAGTACTGTGCACTGTATATATACAGGAGAAGTAGTACTGTGCACTGTATATATACAGGAGAAGTACTACTGTGTACTGCCCATATATACAGGAGAAGTAGTACTGTGCACTGTATATATATACAGAAGAAGTAGTACTGTGCACTGTATATATACAGGAGAAGTAGTACTGTGCACTGTATATATACAGGAGAAGTAGTACTGTGCACTGTCCATATATAAAGGAGAAGTAGTACTGTGCACTGTATATATATACAGGAGAAGTTGTACTGTGCACTGTCCATATATAAAGGAGAAGTAGTACTGTGCACTGTATGTATACAGGAGAAGTAGTACTGTGCACTGTCCATATATAAAGGAGAAGTAGTACTGTGCACTGTATATATACAGGAGAAGTAGTACTGTGCACTGCCCATATATACAGGAGAAGTAGTACTGTGCACTGCCCATATATACAGGAGAAGTAGTACTGTGCACTGTATATATATACAGGAGAAGTAGTACTGTGCACTGTGTATATTCAGGAGAAGTAGTACTGTGCACTGCCCATATATACAGGAGAAGTAGTACTGTGCACTGTATATATACAGGAGAAGTAGTACTGTGCACTGCCCATATATACAGGAGAAGTAGTACTGTGCACTGTATATATATACAGGAGAAGTAGTACTGTGCACTGTGTATATTCAGGAGAAGTAGTACTGTGCACTATATATATACAGGAGAAGTAGTACTGTGCACTGTATATATATACAGGAGAAGTAGTACTGTGCACTGTATATATACAGGAGAAGTAGTACTGTGCACTGTATATATACAGGAGAAGTAGTACTGTGCACTGTATATATACAGGAGAAGTAGTACTGTGCACTGTATATATACAGGAGAAGTAGTACTGTGCACTGCCCATATATACAGGAGAAGTAGTACTGTGCACTGCCCATATATACAGGAGAAGTAGTACTGTGCACTGTATATATATACAGAAGAAGTAGTACTGTGCACTGTGTATATTCAGGAGAAGTAGTACTGTGCACTGTATATATACAGGAGAAGTAGTACTGTGCACTGTATATATACAGGAGAAGTAGTACTGTGCACTGTATATATACAGGAGAAGTAGTACTGTGCACTGTATATATATACAGGAGAAGTAGTACTGTGCACTGTATATATACAGGAGAAGTAGTACTGTGCACTGTATATATACAGGAGAAGTAGTACTGTGCACTGTATATATACAGGAGAAGTAGTACTGTGCACTGTATATATACAGGAGAAGTAGTACTGTGCACTGTCCATATATAAAGGAGAAGTAGTACTGTGCACTGTATATATATACAGGAGAAGTTGTACTGTGCACTGTCCATATATAAAGGAGAAGTAGTACTGTGCACTGTATGTATACAGGAGAAGTAGTACTGTGCACTGTGTATATACAGGAGAAGTAGTACTGTGCACTGTATATATATAGAGGAGAAGTAGTACTGTGCACTGTATATATACAGGAGAAGTAGTACTGTGCACTGTATATATACAGGAGAAGTAGTACTGTGCACTGTATATATATACAGGAGAAGTAGTACTGTGCACTGTATATATACAGGAGAAGTAGTACTGTGCACTGTATATATACAGGAGAAGTAGTACTGTGCACTGTATATATACAGGAGGAGTAGTACTGTGCACTGTATATATACAGGAGAAGTAGTACTGTGCACTGTATATATACACAGGAGAAGTAGTACTGTGCACTGTATATATATAGAGGAGAAGTAGTACTGTGCACTGTATATATACAGGAGAAGTAGTACTGTGCACTGTATATATATACAGGAGAAGTAGTACTGTGCACTGTGTATATTCAGGAGAAGTAGTACTGTGCACTGTATATATACAGGAGAAGTAGTACTGTGCACTGTATATATACAGGAGAAGTAGTACTGTGCACTGTATATATACAGGAGAAGTAGTACTGTGCACTGTATATATATACAGGAGAAGTAGTACTGTGCACTGTATATATACAGGAGAAGTAGTACTGTGCAATGTATATATACAGGAGAAGTAGTACTGTGCACTATATATACAGGAGAAGTAGTACTGTGCACTGTATATATATACAGGAGAAGTAGTACTGTGCACTGTATATATATACAGGAGAAGTAGTACTGTGCACTGTATATATACAGGAGAAGTAGTACTGTGCACTGTATATATACAGGAGAAGTAGTACTGTGCACTGTATATATACAGGAGAAGTAGTACTGTGCACTGTATATATACAGGAGAAGTAGTACTGTGCACTGTATATATACAGGAGAAGTAGTACTGTGCACTGTATATATACAGGAGAAGTAGTACTGTGCACTGCCCATATATACAGGAGAAGTAGTACTGTGCACTGCCCATATATACAGGAGAAGTAGTACTGTGCACTGTATATATATACAGGAGAAGTAGTACTGTGCACTGTGTATATTCAGGAGAAGTAGTACTGTGCACTGTATATATACAGGAGTAGTAGTACTGTGCACTGTATATATACAGGAGAAGTAGTACTGTGCACTGTATATATATACAGGAGAAGTAGTACTGTGCACTGTATATATACAGGAGAAGTAGTACTGTGCACTGTATATATACAGGAGAAGTAGTACTGTGCACTGTATATATACAGGAGAAGTAGTACTGTGCACTGTATATATACAGGAGAAGTAGTACTGTGCACTGTATATATACACAGGAGAAGTAGTACTGTGCACTGTATATATATAGAGGAGAAGTAGTACTGTGCACTGTATATATACAGGAGAAGTAGTACTGTGCACTGTATATATACAGGAGAAGTAGTACTGTGCACTGTATATATATAGAGGAGAAGTAGTACTGTGCACTGTATATATATACAGGAGAAGTAGTACTGTGCACTGTATATATATACAGGAGAAGTAGTACTGTGCACTGTATATATACAGGAGAAGTAGTACTGTGCACTGTATATATATACAGGAGAAGTAGTACTGTGCACTGTGTATATTCAGGAGAAGTAGTACTGTGCACTGTATATATACAGGAGAAGTAGTACTGTGCACTGTATATATATACAGGAGAAGTAGTACTGTGCACTGTGTATATTCAGGAGAAGTAGTACTGTGCACTGTATATATACAGGAGAAGTAGTACTGTGCACTGTATATATACAGGAGAAGTAGTACTGTGCACTGTATATATACAGGAGAAGTAGTACTGTGCACTGTATATATATACAGGAGAAGTAGTACTGTGCACTGTATATATACAGGAGAAGTAGTACTGTGCACTGTATATATACAGGAGAAGTAGTACTGTGCACTGTATATATATACAGGAGAAGTAGTACTGTGCACTGTATATATACAGGAGAAGTAGTACTGTGCACTGTATATATACAGGAGAAGTAGTACTGTGCACTGTCCATATATAAAGGAGAAGTAGTACTGTGCACTGTATGTATACAGGAGAAGTAGTACTGTGCACTGTGTATATACAGGAGAAGTAGTACTGTGCACTGTATATATACAGGAGAAGTAGTACTGTGCACTGTATATATACAGGAGAAGTAGTACTGTGCACTGTATATATACAGGAGAAGTAGTACTGTGCACTGCCCATATATACAGGAGAAGTAGTACTGTGCACTGCCCATATATACAGGAGAAGTAGTACTGTGCACTGTATATATATACAGGAGAAGTAGTACTGTGCACTGTGTATATTCAGGAGAAGTAGTACTGTGCACTGTATATATACAGGAGAAGTAGTACTGTGCACTGTATATATACAGGAGAAGTAGTACTGTGCACTGTATATATATACAGGAGAAGTAGTACTGTGCACTGTATATATACAGGAGAAGTAGTACTGTGCACTGTATATATACAGGAGAAGTAGTACTGTGCACTGTCCATATATAAAGGAGAAGTAGTACTGTGCACTGTATATATATACAGGAGAAGTTGTACTGTGCACTGCCCATATATACAGGAGAAGTAGTACTGTGCACTGTATATATACAGGAGAAGTAGTACTGTGCACTGTATATATACAGGAGAAGTAGTACTGTGCACTGTATATATACAGGAGAAGTAGTACTGTGCACTGTATATATACAGGAGAAGTAGTACTGTGCACTGCCCATATATACAGGAGAAGTAGTACTGTGCACTGCCCATATATACAGGAGAAGTAGTACTGTGCACTGTATATATATACAGGAGAAGTAGTACTGTGCACTGTGTATATTCAGGAGAAGTAGTACTGTGCACTGTATATATACAGGAGTAGTAGTACTGTGCACTGTATATATACAGGAGAAGTAGTACTGTGCACTGTATATATATACAGGAGAAGTAGTACTGTGCACTGTATATATACAGGAGAAGTAGTACTGTGCACTGTATATATACAGGAGAAGTAGTACTGTGCACTGTATATATACAGGAGAAGTAGTACTGTGCACTGTATATATACAGGAGAAGTAGTACTGTGCACTGTATATATACACAGGAGAAGTAGTACTGTGCACTGTATATATATAGAGGAGAAGTAGTACTGTGCACTGTATATATATACAGGAGAAGTAGTACTGTGCACTGTATATATATACAGGAGAAGTAGTACTGTGCACTGTATATATACAGGAGAAGTAGTACTGTGCACTGTATATATATACAGGAGAAGTAGTACTGTGCACTGTGTATATTCAGGAGAAGTAGTACTGTGCACTGTATATATACAGGAGAAGTAGTACTGTGCACTGTATATATATACAGGAGAAGTAGTACTGTGCACTGTGTATATTCAGGAGAAGTAGTACTGTGCACTGTATATATACAGGAGAAGTAGTACTGTGCACTGTATATATACAGGAGAAGTAGTACTGTGCACTGTATATATACAGGAGAAGTAGTACTGTGCACTGTATATATATACAGGAGAAGTAGTACTGTGCACTGTATATATACAGGAGAAGTAGTACTGTGCACTGTATATATACAGGAGAAGTAGTACTGTGCACTGTATATATATACAGGAGAAGTAGTACTGTGCACTGTATATATACAGGAGAAGTAGTACTGTGCACTGTATATATACAGGAGAAGTAGTACTGTGCACTGTCCATATATAAAGGAGAAGTAGTACTGTGCACTGTATGTATACAGGAGAAGTAGTACTGTGCACTGTGTATATACAGGAGAAGTAGTACTGTGCACTGTATATATACAGGAGAAGTAGTACTGTGCACTGTATATATACAGGAGAAGTAGTACTGTGCACTGTATATATACAGGAGAAGTAGTACTGTGCACTGCCCATATATACAGGAGAAGTAGTACTGTGCACTGCCCATATATACAGGAGAAGTAGTACTGTGCACTGTATATATATACAGGAGAAGTAGTACTGTGCACTGTGTATATTCAGGAGAAGTAGTACTGTGCACTGTATATATACAGGAGAAGTAGTACTGTGCACTGTATATATACAGGAGAAGTAGTACTGTGCACTGTATATATATACAGGAGAAGTAGTACTGTGCACTGTATATATACAGGAGAAGTAGTACTGTGCACTGTATATATACAGGAGAAGTAGTACTGTGCACTGTCCATATATAAAGGAGAAGTAGTACTGTGCACTGTATATATATACAGGAGAAGTTGTACTGTGCACTGTCCATATATAAAGGAGAAGTAGTACTGTGCACTGTATATATATACAGGAGAAGTAGTACTGTGCACTGTATATATACAGGAGAAGTAGTACTGTGCACTGTATATATACAGGAGAAGTAGTACTGTGCACTGTATATATACAGGAGAAGTAGTACTGTGCACTGTATATATACAGGAGAAGTAGTACTGTGCACTGCCCATATATACAGGAGAAGTAGTACTGTGCACTGCCCATATATACAGGAGAAGTAGTACTGTGCACTGTATATATATACAGGAGAAGTAGTACTGTGCACTGTGTATATTCAGGAGAAGTAGTACTGTGCACTGTATATATACAGGAGTAGTAGTACTGTGCACTGTATATATACAGGAGAAGTAGTACTGTGCACTGTATATATATACAGGAGAAGTAGTACTGTGCACTGTATATATACAGGAGAAGTAGTACTGTGCACTGTATATATACAGGAGAAGTAGTACTGTGCACTGTATATATACAGGAGAAGTAGTACTGTGCACTGTATATATACAGGAGAAGTAGTACTGTGCACTGTATATATACACAGGAGAAGTAGTACTGTGCACTGTATATATATAGAGGAGAAGTAGTACTGTGCACTGTATATATATACAGGAGAAGTAGTACTGTGCACTGTATATATATACAGGAGAAGTAGTACTGTGCACTGTATATATACAGGAGAAGTAGTACTGTGCACTGTATATATATACAGGAGAAGTAGTACTGTGCACTGTGTATATTCAGGAGAAGTAGTACTGTGCACTGTATATATACAGGAGAAGTAGTACTGTGCACTGTATATATATACAGGAGAAGTAGTACTGTGCACTGTGTATATTCAGGAGAAGTAGTACTGTGCACTGTATATATACAGGAGAAGTAGTACTGTGCACTGTATATATACAGGAGAAGTAGTACTGTGCACTGTATATATACAGGAGAAGTAGTACTGTGCACTGTATATATATACAGGAGAAGTAGTACTGTGCACTGTATATATACAGGAGAAGTAGTACTGTGCACTGTATATATACAGGAGAAGTAGTACTGTGCACTGTATATATATACAGGAGAAGTAGTACTGTGCACTGTATATATACAGGAGAAGTAGTACTGTGCACTGTATATATACAGGAGAAGTAGTACTGTGCACTGTCCATATATAAAGGAGAAGTAGTACTGTGCACTGTATGTATACAGGAGAAGTAGTACTGTGCACTGTGTATATACAGGAGAAGTAGTACTGTGCACTGTATATATACAGGAGAAGTAGTACTGTGCACTGTATATATACAGGAGAAGTAGTACTGTGCACTGTATATATACAGGAGAAGTAGTACTGTGCACTGCCCATATATACAGGAGAAGTAGTACTGTGCACTGCCCATATATACAGGAGAAGTAGTACTGTGCACTGTATATATATACAGGAGAAGTAGTACTGTGCACTGTGTATATTCAGGAGAAGTAGTACTGTGCACTGTATATATACAGGAGAAGTAGTACTGTGCACTGTATATATACAGGAGAAGTAGTACTGTGCACTGTATATATATACAGGAGAAGTAGTACTGTGCACTGTATATATACAGGAGAAGTAGTACTGTGCACTGTATATATACAGGAGAAGTAGTACTGTGCACTGTCCATATATAAAGGAGAAGTAGTACTGTGCACTGTATATATATACAGGAGAAGTTGTACTGTGCACTGTCCATATATAAAGGAGAAGTAGTACTGTGCACTGTATGTATACAGGAGAAGTAGTACTGTGCACTGTCCATATATAAAGGAGAAGTAGTACTGTGCACTGTATATATACAGGAGAAGTAGTACTGTGCACTGCCCATATATACAGGAGAAGTAGTACTGTGCACTGCCCATATATACAGGAGAAGTAGTACTGTGCACTGTGTATATTCAGGAGAAGTAGTACTGTGCACTGTATATATACAGGAGAAGTAGTACTGTGCACTGTATATATACAGGAGAAGTAGTACTGTGCACTGCCCATATATACAGGAGAAGTAGTACTGTGCACTGTATATATATACAGGAGAAGTAGTACTGTGCACTGTGTATATTCAGGAGAAGTAGTACTGTGCACTATATATATACAGGAGAAGTAGTACTGTGCACTGTATATATATACAGGAGAAGTAGTACTGTGCACTGTATATATACAGGAGAAGTAGTACTGTGCACTGTATATATACAGGAGAAGTAGTACTGTGCACTGTATATATACAGGAGAAGTAGTACTGTGCACTGTATATATACAGGAGAAGTAGTACTGTGCACTGCCCATATATACAGGAGAAGTAGTACTGTGCACTGCCCATATATACAGGAGAAGTAGTACTGTGCACTGTATATATATACAGGAGAAGTAGTACTGTGCACTGTGTATATTCAGGAGAAGTAGTACTGTGCACTGTATATATACAGGAGAAGTAGTACTGTGCACTGTATATATACAGGAGAAGTAGTACTGTGCACTGTATATATATACAGGAGAAGTAGTACTGTGCACTGTATATATATACAGGAGAAGTAGTACTGTGCACTGTATATATACAGGAGAAGTAGTACTGTGCACTGTATATATACAGGAGAAGTAGTACTGTGCACTGTCCATATATAAAGGAGAAGTAGTACTGTGCACTGTATATATATACAGGAGAAGTTGTACTGTGCACTGTCCATATATAAAGGAGAAGTAGTACTGTGCACTGTATGTATACAGGAGAAGTAGTACTGTGCACTGTGTATATACAGGAGAAGTAGTACTGTGCACTGTATATATACAGGAGAAGTAGTACTGTGCACTGTATATATACAGGAGAAGTAGTACTGTGCACTGTATATATACACTGGAGAAGTAGTACTGTGCACTGTATATATACAGGAGAAGTAGTACTGTGCACTGTATATATACAGGAGAAGTAGTACTGTGCACTGCCCATATATACAGGAGAAGTAGTACTGTGCACTGCCCATATATACAGGAGAAGTAGTACTGTGCACTGTATATATATACAGGAGAAGTAGTACTGTGCACTGTGTATATTCAGGAGAAGTAGTACTGTGCACTGCATATATACAGGAGAAGTAGTACTGTGCACTGCCCATATATACAGGAGAAGTAGTACTGTGCACTGTATATATACAGGAGAAGTAGTACTGTGCACTGTATATATACAGGAGAAGTAGTACTGTGCACTGTATATATACAGGAGAAGTAGTACTGTGCACTGTATATATATACAGGAGAAGTAGTACTGTGCACTGTATATATACAGGAGAAGTAGTACTGTGCACTGTATATATACAGGAGAAGTAGTACTGTGCACTGTCCATATATAAAGGAGAAGTAGTACTGTGCACTGTATATATACAGGAGAAGTAGTACTGTGCACTGTATATATATACAGGAGAAGTTGTACTGTGCACTGTATGTATACAGGAGAAGTAGTACTGTGCACTGTGTATATACAGGAGAAGTAGTACTGTGCACTGTATATATACAGGAGAAGTAGTACTGTGCACTGTATATATACAGGAGAAGTAGTACTGTGCACTGTCCATATATAAAGGAGAAGTAGTACTGTGCACTGTATATATACAGGAGAAGTAGTACTGTGCACTGCCCATATATACAGGAGAAGTAGTACTGTGCACTGCCCATATATACAGGAGAAGTAGTACTGTGCACTGCCCATATATACAGGAGAAGTAGTACTGTGCACTGTATATATATACAGGAGAAGTAGTACTGTGCACTGTCCATATATAAAGGAGAAGTAGTACTGTGCACTGCCCATATATACAGGAGAAGTAGTACTGTGCACTGTATATATATACAGGGGAAGTAGTACTGTGCACTGTATATATATATACAGGAGAAGTAGTACTGTGCACTGTATATATACAGGAGAAGTAGTACTGTGCACTGTATATATACAGGAGAAGTAGTACTGTGCACTGTATATATACAGGAGAAGTAGTACTGTGCACTGCCCATATATACAGGAGAAGTAGTACTGTGCACTGTATATATATACAGGAGAAGTAGTACTGTGCACTGTATATATATACAGGAGAAGTAGTACTGTGCACTGTATATATACAGGAGAAGTAGTACTGTGCACTGTATATATATATACAGGAGAAGTAGTACTCTGCACTGTATATATACAGGAGAAGTAGTACTGTGCACTGTATATATATACAGGAGAAGTAGTACTGTGCACTGTATATATACAGGAGAAGTAGTACTGTGCACTGTATATATATACAGGAGAAGTAGTACTGTGCACTGTATATATATACAGGAGAAGTAGTACTGTGCACTGTATATATACAGGAGAAGTAGTACTGTGCACTGTATATATACAGGAGAAGTAGTACTGTGCACTGTATATATATACAGGAGAAGTAGTACTGTGCACTGCCCATATATACAGGAGAAGTAGTACTGTGCACTGTCCATATATAAAGGAGAAGTAGTACTGTGCACTGTATATATACAGGAGAAGTAGTACTGTGCACTGCCCATATATACAGGAGAAGTAGTACTGTGCACTGCCCATATATACAGGAGAAGTAGTACTGTGCACTGTATATATATACAGGAGAAGTAGTACTGATCACTGTGTATATTCAGGAGAAGTAGTACTGTGCACTGCCCATATATACAGGAGAAGTAGTACTGTGCACTGTATATATACAGGAGAAGTAGTACTGTGCACTGTATATATACAGGAGAAGTAGTACTGTGCACTGTATATATACAGGAGAAGTTGTACTGTGCACTGTATATATACAGGAGAAGTAGTACTGTGCACTGTCCATATATAAAGGAGAAGTAGTACTGTGCACTGTATATATACAGGAGAAGTAGTACTGTGCACTGTATATATATACAGGAGAAGTTGTACTGTGCACTGTATGTATACAGGAGAAGTAGTACTGTGCACTGTGTATATACAGGAGAAGTAGTACTGTGCACTGTATATATACAGGAGAAGTAGTACTGTGCACTGTATATATACAGGAGAAGTAGTACTGTGCACTGTCCATATATAAAGGAGAAGTAGTACTGTGCACTGTATATATACAGGAGAAGTAGTACTGTGCACTGCCCATATATACAGGAGAAGTAGTACTGTGCACTGCCCATATATACAGGAGAAGTAGTACTGTGCACTGCCCATATATACAGGAGAAGTAGTACTGTGCACTGTATATATATACAGGAGAAGTAGTACTGTGCACTGTCCATATATAAAGGAGAAGTAGTACTGTGCACTGCCCATATATACAGGAGAAGTAGTACTGTGCACTGTATATATATACAGGGGAAGTAGTACTGTGCACTGTATATATATATACAGGAGAAGTAGTACTGTGCACTGTATATATACAGGAGAAGTAGTACTGTGCACTGTATATATACAGGAGAAGTAGTACTGTGCACTGTATATATACAGGAGAAGTAGTACTGTGCACTGCCCATATATACAGGAGAAGTAGTACTGTGCACTGTATATATATACAGGAGAAGTAGTACTGTGCACTGTATATATATACAGGAGAAGTAGTACTGTGCACTGTATATATACAGGAGAAGTAGTACTGTGCACTGTATATATATATACAGGAGAAGTAGTACTCTGCACTGTATATATACAGGAGAAGTAGTACTGTGCACTGTATATATATACAGGAGAAGTAGTACTGTGCACTGTATATATACAGGAGAAGTAGTACTGTGCACTGTATATATATACAGGAGAAGTAGTACTGTGCACTGTATATATACAGGAGAAGTAGTACTGTGCACTGTATATATACAGGAGAAGTAGTACTGTGCACTGTATATATACAGGAGAAGTAGTACTGTGCACTGTATATATATACAGGAGAAGTAGTACTGTGCACTGTATATATACAGGAGAAGTAGTACTGTGCACTGCCCATATATACAGGAGAAGTAGTACTGTGCACTGCCCATATATACAGGTGTCATAAATTATGGGTTATGAGTTCCCTTCTTATGATAGGAGAGTCACCTTTGCCCTATAAGATAACGTAATTAAGGACATATACCATAGGGCAACAGATCCCACCCCCCTCTGTGATCCCCTTTGTTCTCTTCCCCCCCCCTTATCAAAAGAATTGGTAACTGGTTTCCTCTGTCCCTTGGAGGTGTTAATTAGTTTCCTGTGAAATGGTAGACTGGGTGTCTCCAAGGGCCTCATGGTTTTTCATGTGTCTTAAAATGACTCCTTAAGAACATGAAAAATTATACTTCAAAGAAAACTTAGTCATAAAGCAAATATTTTAATTTCTGGTCAACGGTTCTGGATCAGTATCCCCTTATATAGTCCTGGGGTGTCAAGCCCAAAGGATTTGAGAGGAAGGAAGCCAAGAAAACGCCTATTAGACAATTGGGCCAACATTTAATAATGGTGTTTGGTATTGTTAGATTTGTTAATTCATGCTGGTAAATGTGGTGGGCATGTCTTCTTATCAGGGGACTCTTGGGAAAAGATATAACATATTTTGGAAAAATGTCCCTGATTTTCCATCTTGATTAAGGTGTAGCCACACCCCTCTCACATGACCGAGGGGGCGGATCGATTATGTAGTTAAAAGTAACATGCCAGCATTGAATCCTTGTTGTCCATGGGGAATGCCTTCAAGCTGGCAGGACTTCCAAAATTTTCATCGGTTTTCCCCACCGCGGATCTTTATGCCAATCCAATTAGTAAGAGGTCTGTCTTTTCTTTTATTTTATCCCTTTTTATTTCACTGTTTGCTGTTATGTATGTCTGTTATTTTACCCTTTTTGTAACCATTAAGCATTGTGCCTATTTTGCATATTAAATAGTCCTTTAATAAGTTTTTCCTTGTGCTCTATACGTTCCCATACTTCTGGAGAGGGGAATTACCGCTAAGCTGTGTTACCGTGTGAATATCTTTGTGCTAGTAGTAGCTATAGACCGTGTGGGTCCAGGTGAACTGTACTGCATCTAGAAGAGTGTGTGTCTGGGTGTGTGTGCGCGGTCCTGGTGTAGGTTTCTCGTAAGCCGTAATTACGAGTGGTGGCAGCCGTGAAAAGTGAGTTGTATGGAACGGGTGACTTTCGGGGTGCTGAGTGGCCCTGTGTAGTAGCGTTCCATAGGCACGTAAGTGGTAGGGGGGTACATAGTGTGGTTGTGCGCCCCCTGGGCTGTGCGTGTGTAGTGTCTGGGATCCGAATGCGTTTGGTTTCCCTGACATGAGAATTCAGACTGAGTGGGTTTGCCGTGTGCTAGGAGAGTAGGAATTAGCGTAAGGACGCCATTTTGTGTGAGTGGGCGGAGCTTAGGGCTAATTTGCGTGGTCTCCTGGCGTACGTGAACCCCGTGTTTGGAACCCGGCGACTCGGGTTTGTGACAACAGGAGAAGTAGTACTGTGCACTGCCCATATATACAGGAGAAGTAGTACTGTGCACTGTATATATATACAGGAGAAGTAGTACTGTGCACTGTATATATACAGGAGAAGTAGTACTGTGCACTGTATATATACAGGAGAAGTAGTACTGTGCACTGTATATATACAGGAGAAGTAGTACTGTGCACTGTATATATACAGGAGAAGTAGTACTGTGCACTGTATATATATACAGGAGAAGTAGTACTGTGCACTGTATATATACAGGAGAAGTAGTACTGTGCACTGTATATATACAGGAGAAGTAGTACTGTGCACTGTGTATATACAGGAGAAGTAGTACTGTGCACTGTATATATACAGGAGAAGTAGTACTGTGCACTGTATATATACAGGAGAAGTAGTACTGTGCACTGTATATATACAGGAGAAGTAGTACTGTGCACTGTATATATATACAGGAGAAGTAGTACTGTGCACTGTATATATATATACAGGAGAAGTAGTACTGTGCACTATATATACAGGAGAAGCAGTACTGTGCACTGTATATATACAGGAGAAGTAGTACTGTGCACTGTATATATACAGGAGAAGTAGTACTGTGCACTGTATATATATACAGGAGAAGTAGTACTGTGCACTGTATATATATACAGGAGAAGTAGTACTGTGCACTGTATATATACAGGAGAAGTAGTACTGTGCACTGTATATATACAGGAGAAGTAGTACTGTGCACTGTATATATACAGGAGAAGTAGTACTGTGCACTGTCCATATATAAAGGAGAAGTAGTACTGTGCACTGTATGTATACAGGAGAAGTAGTACTGTGCACTGTGTATATACAGGAGAAGTAGTACTGTGCACTGTATATATACAGGAGAAGTAGTACTGTGCACTGTATATATACACAGGAGAAGTAGTACTGTGCACTGTATATATATACAGGAGAAGTAGTACTGTGCACTGTATATATACAGGAGAAGTAGTACTGTGCACTGTATATATACAGGAGAAGCAGTACTGTGCACTGTATATATACAGGAGAAGTAGTACTGTGCACTGTATATATATACAGGAGAAGTAGTACTGTGCACTGTATATATACAGGAGAAGTAGTACTGTGCACTGTATATATACAGGAGAAGTAGTACTGTGCACTGTATATATACAGGAGAAGTAGTACTGTGCACTGTATATATATACAGGAGAAGTAGTACTGTGCACTGTATATATACAGGAGAAGTAGTACTGTGCACTGTATATATACAGGAGAAGTAGTACTGTGCACTGTATATATACAGGAGAAGTAGTACTGTGCACTGTATATATATACAGGAGAAGTAGTACTGTGCACTGTATATATACAGGAGAAGTAGTACTGTGCACTGTATATATACAGGAGAAGTAGTACTGTGCACTGTGTATATACAGGAGAAGTAGTACTGTGCACTGTGTATATACAGGAGAAGTAGTACTGTGCACTGTATATATACAGGAGAAGTAGTACTGTGCACTGTATATATACAGGAGAAGTAGTACTGTGCACTGTATATATATACAGGAGAAGTAGTACTGTGCACTGTATATATATATACAGGAGAAGTAGTACTGTGCACTATATATACAGGAGAAGCAGTACTGTGCACTGTATATATACAGGAGAAGTAGTACTGTGCACTGTATATATACAGGAGAAGTAGTACTGTGCACTGTATATATATACAGGAGAAGTAGTACTGTGCACTGTATATATATACAGGAGAAGTAGTACTGTGCACTGTATATATACAGGAGAAGTAGTACTGTGCACTGTATATATACAGGAGAAGTAGTACTGTGCACTGTATATATACAGGAGAAGTAGTACTGTGCACTGTCCATATATAAAGGAGAAGTAGTACTGTGCACTGTATGTATACAGGAGAAGTAGTACTGTGCACTGTGTATATACAGGAGAAGTAGTACTGTGCACTGTATATATACAGGAGAAGTAGTACTGTGCACTGTATATATACACAGGAGAAGTAGTACTGTGCACTGTATATATATACAGGAGAAGTAGTACTGTGCACTGTATATATACAGGAGAAGTAGTACTGTGCACTGTATATATACAGGAGAAGCAGTACTGTGCACTGTATATATACACAGGAGAAGTAGTACTGTGCACTGTATATATACACAGGAGAAGTAGTACTGTGCACTGTATATATACACAGGAGAAGTAGTACTGTGCACTGTATATATACAGGAGAAGCAGTACTGTGCACTGTATATATACACAGGAGAAGTAGTACTGTGCACTGTATATATATACAGGAGAAGTAGTACTGTGCACTGTATATATACAGGAGAAGTAGTACTGTGCACTGTATATATACAGGAGAAGTAGTACTGTGCACTGTATATATACAGGAGAAGTAGTACTGTGCACTGTATATATATACAGGAGAAGTAGTACTGTGCAGTGTATACATACAGGAGAAGTAGTACTGTTCACTGTATATATATACAGGAGAAGTAGTACTGTGCACTGTATATATACAGGAGAAGTAGTACTGTGCACTGTAAATATATACAGGAGAAGTAGTACTGTGCACTGTATATATACAGGAGAAGTAGTACTGTGCACTGTATATATATACAGGAGAAGTAGTACTGTGCACTGTATATATATACAGGAGAAGTAGTACTGTGCACTGTATATATATACAGGAGAAGTAGTACTGTGCACTGTATATATATACAGGAGAAGTAGTACTGTGCACTGTATATATATATACAGGAGAAGTAGTACTGTGCACTGTATATATACAGGAGAAGTAGTACTGTGCACTGTATATATACAGGAGAAGTAGTACTGTGCACTGTATATATACAGGAGAAGTAGTACTGCGCACTGTATATATACAGGAGAAGTAGTACTGTGCACTGTATATATACAGGAGAAGTAGTACTGTGCACTGTATATATACAGGAGAAGTAGTACTGTGCACTGTATATATATACAGGAGAAGTAGTACTGTGCACTGTATATATACAGGAGAAGTAGTACTGTGCACTGTATATATATATACAGGAGAAGTAGTACTGTGCACTGTATATATATATACAGGAGAAGTAGTACTGTGCACTGTATATATATATACAGGAGAAGTAGTACTGTGCAGTGTATACATACAGGAGAAGTAGTACTGTGCACTGTATATATACTGGAGAAGTAGTACTGTGCACTGTATATATACAGGAGAAGTAGTACTGTGCACTGTATATATATACAGGAGAAGTAGTACTGTGCACTGTATATATACTGGAGAAGTAGTACTGTGCACTGTATATATACAGGAGAAGTAGTACTGTGCACTATATATACAGGAGAAGTAGTACTGTGCACTGTATATATATATACAGGAGAAGTAGTACTGTGCACTATATATACAGGAGAAGTAGTACTGTGCACTATATATACAGGAGAAGTAGTACTGTGCACTGCCCATATATACAGGAGAAGTAGTACTGTGCACTATATATACAGCAGAAGTAGTTCTGCAGCACATCTCCCCTCCACTCTCTGCAGCACATCGCTCCTGCTGCGGCCCCTGACATCTGCAAGGAGAGGCTGTTGTAGCTTTAAGACACGAGTCTCCTCCCCCTGTGCAGAGCTCCGCCCCCTGAGTGAGGGAGTGACTGAGCTGATACATTGTAGCAGAGCAGCTGCAGGGATTCCTCCTATACACATATATATATATATATACACACACAGGAGACCCCTGAGCGGCGCCCCCCAGCACCCGGACCCCAGCAGTGCACGGTGAGTGTCATTACTATTTCTTATCTGTGGGACACGCCCAGTTGCGGGTCTAGACTCTGTGGGTGACAGCACTTAACCCTTTCCTGTATCTCCGGGCCCCCACCCTTCCTCTCCCAAACTTCTTCCTCAGCAGCCGGTTACCCCTGTCACTGGGGGGAGAAGCTCCGGGTGCAGGATCCTGTCTGTAGTTTATTTTGGGTGGTGCAGATTACCCAGAACCCCCCGGGGGGCGAGAGGAGGGGGGGGGGGGATAAACTTCCGTGACATCCAGGATCACGAGAGGGGGATACTATCTATTACTCTCTGTTATCAGCCATTACATCCCGGGGAGAGGAGACTGTACAGGGGGGATACAATCTATTACTCTCTGTTATCAGCCATTACACCCCGGGGAGAGGAGACTGTACAGGGGGATACAATCTATTACTCTCTGTTATCAGCCATTACATCCCGGGGAACGGAGACTGTACAGGGGGATACAATCTATTACTCTCTGTTATCAGCCATTACATCCCGGGGGGAGGAGACTGTACAGGGGGGGATACAATCTATTACTCTCTGTTATCAGCCATTATATCCCGGGGAGAGGAGACTGTACAGGGGGGATACAATCTATTACTCTCTGTTATCAGCCATTACACCCCGGGGAGAGGAGACTGTACAGGGGGGGATACAATCTATTACTTTCTGTTATCAGCCATTACACCCCGGGGAGAGGAGACTGTACAGGGGGGATACAATCTATTACTCTCTGTTATCAGCCATTACATCCCGGGGAGAGGAGACTGTACAGGGGGGATACAATCTATTACTCTCTGTTATCAGCCATTACATCCCGGGGAATGGAGACTGTACAGGGGGATACAATCTATTACTCTCTGTTATCAGCCATTACACCCCGGGGAGAGGAGACTGTACAGGGGGGATACAATCTATTACTCTCTGTTATCAGCCATTACATCCCGGGGAGAGGAGACTGTACAGGGGGGGGATACAATCTATTACTCTCTGTTATCAGCCATTACACCCCGGGGAGAGGAGCCTGTACAGGGGGGGATACAATCTATTACTCTCTGTTATCAGCCATTACATCCCGGGGAGAGGAGACTGTACAGGGGGATACAATCTATTACTCTCTGTTATCAGCCATTACATCCCGGGGAGAGGAGACTGTACAGGGGGGGGGATACAATCTATTACTCTCTGTTATCAGCCATTACATCCCGGGGAGAGGAGACTGTACAGGGGGGATACAATCTATTACTCTCTGTTATCAGCCATTACACCCCGGGGAGAGGAGACTGTACAGGGGGATACAATCTATTACTCTCTGTTATCAGCCATTACATCCCGGGGAACGGAGACTGTACAGGGGGATACAATCTATTACTCTCTGTTATCAGCCATTACATCCCGGGGAGAGGAGACTGTACAGGGGGATACAATCTATTACTCTCTGTTATCAGCCATTACATCCCGGGGAATGGAGACTGTACAGGGGGATACAATCTATTACTCTCTGTTATCAGCCATTACATCCCGGGGAGAGGAGACTGTACAGGGGGGATACAATCTATTACTCTCTGTTATCAGCCATTACATCCCGGGGAGAGGAGACTGTACAGGGGGGATACAATCTATTACTCTCTGTTATCAGCCATTACATCCCGGGGAGAGGAGACTGTACAGGGGGGGATACAATCTATTACTCTCTGTTATCAGCCATTACATCCCGGGGAGAGGAGACTGTACAGGGGGGGATACAATCTATTACTCTCTGTTATCAGCCATTACACCCCGGGGAGAGGAGACTGTACAGGGGGGATACAATCTATTACTCTCTGTTATCAGCCATTACACCCCGGGGAGAGGAGACTGTACAGGGGGGATACAATCTATTACTCTCTGTTATCAGCCATTACATCCCGGGGAGAGGAGACTGTACAGGGGGGATACAATCTATTACTCTCTGTTATCAGCCATTACACCCCGGGGAGAGGAGACTGTACAGGGGAATACAATCTATTACTCTCTGTTATCAGCCATTACATCCCGGGGAGAGGAGACTGTACAGGGGGGGATACAATCTATTACTCTCTGTTATCAGCCATTACACCCCGGGGAGAGGAGACTGTACAGGGGGGGATACAATCTATTACTCTCTGTTATCAGCCATTACATCCCGGGGAGAGGAGACTGTACAGGGGGGGTACAATCTATTACTCTCTGTTATCAGCCATTACACCCCGGGGAGAGGAGACTGTACAGGGGGGATACAATCTATTACTCTCTGTTATCAGCCATTACATCCCAGGGAGAGGAGACTGTATAGGGGGATACAATCTATTACTCTCTGTTATCAGCCATTACATCCCGGGGAGAGGAGACTGTACAGGGGGGGATACAATCTATTACTCTCTGTTATCAGCCATTACATCCCGGGGAGAGGAGACTGTACAGGGGGGGATACAATCTATTACTCTCTGTTATCAGCCAATACACCCCGGGGAGAGGAGACTGTACAGGGGGGGGATACAATCTATTACTCTCTGTTATCAGCCATTACACCCCGGGGAGAGGAGACTGTACAGGGGGGATACAATCTATTACTCTCTGTTATCAGCCATTACATCCCGGGGAGAGGAGACTGTACAGGGGGGATACAATCTATTACTCTCTGTTATCAGCCATTACATCCCGGGGAGAGGAGACTGTACAGGGGGGGTACAATCTATTACTCTCTGTTATCAGCCATTACATCCCAGGGAGAGGAGACTGTATAGGGGGATACAATCTATTACTCTCTGTTATCAGCCATTACATCCCAGGGAGAGGAGACTGTATAGGGGGATACAATCTATTACTCTCTGTTATCAGCCATTACATCCCGGGGAGAGGAGACTGTACAGGGGGGATACAATCTATTACTCTCTGTTATCAGCCATTACATCCCGGGGAGAGGAGACTGTACAGGGGGGGATACAATCTATTACTCTCTGTTATCAGCCATTACATCCCGGGGAGAGGAGACTGTACAGGGGGGGATACAATCTATTACTCTCTGTTATCAGCCATTACACCCCGGGGAGAGGAGACTGTACAGGGGGGATACAATCTATTACTCTCTGTTATCAGCCATTACATCCCGGGGAGAGGAGACTGTACAGGGGGATACAATCTATTACTCTCTGTTATCAGCCATTACATCCTGGGGAGAGGAGACTGTACAGGGGGGATACAATCTATTACTCTCTGTTATCAGCCATTACACCCCGGGGAGAGGAGACTGTACAGGGGGGATACAATCTATTACTCTCTGTTATCAGCCATTACACCCCGGGGAGAGGAGACTGTACAGGGGGGATACAATCTATTACTCTCTGTTATCAGCCAATACACCCCGGGGAGAGGAGACTGTACAGGGGGGGATAGAATTTATTACTCTCTGTTATCAGCCATTACATCCCGGGGAGAGGAGACTGTACAGGGGGGGATACAATCTATTACTCTCTGTTATCAGCCATTACATCCCGGGGAGAGGAGACTGTACAGGGGGGGATACAATCTATTACTCTCTGTTATCAGCCATTACATCCCGGGGAGAGGAGACTGTACAGGGGGGGATACAATCTATTACTCTCTGTTATCAGCCATTACATCCCGGGGAGAGGAGACTGTACAGGGGGGATACAATCTATTACTCTCTGTTATCAGCCATTACATCCTGGGGAGAGGAGACTGTACAGGGGGGATACAATCTATTACTCTCTGTTATCAGCCATTACACCCCGGGGAGAGGAGACTGTACAGGGGGGATACAATCTATTACTCTCTGTTATCAGCCATTACACCCCGGGGAGAGGAGACTGTACAGGGGGGGGGGATACAATCTATTACTCTCTGTTATCAGCCATTACACCCCGGGGAGAGGAGACTGTACAGGGGGGGGGGGGGATACAATCTGTTACTCTCTGTTATCAGCCATTACATCCTGGGGAGAGGAGACTGTACAGGGGGGGATACAATCTATTACTCTCTGTTATCAGCCATTACATCCCGGGGAGAGGAGACTGTACAGGGGGGATACAATCTATTACTCTCTGTTATCAGCCATTACACCCCGGGGAGAGGAGACTGTACAGGGGGATACAATCTATTACTCTCTGGTATCAGCCATTACACCCCAGGGAGAGGAGACTGTACAGGGGGGGGGATACAATCTATTACTCTCTGTTATCAGCCATTACACCCCGGGGAGAGGAGACTGTACAGGGGGGGGGATACAATCTATTACTCTCTGTTATCAGCCATTACATCCTGGGGAGAGGAGACTGTACAGGGGGGGATACAATCTATTACTCTCTGTTATCAGCCATTACACCCCAGGGAGAGGAGACTGTACAGGGGGGGGGATACAATCTATTACTCTCTGTTATCAGCCATTACATCCTGGGGAGAGGAGACTGTACAGGGGGGGATACAATCTATTACTCTCTGTTATCAGCCATTACACCCCGGGGAGTGAGTGACTTGCAATCATCTCTTGCTCAGTTTTCACTAATTTATCCACATTATATAAAGGACTTAAAGAATCAGAGATATCTTCATTTCTGCGGCTCCTTTTATCATCACTTTGGAGTTTCTGCCCCTTTAAGACATTTGTTACTGTTAATATTTGTTTATTCAAAACATTTAGAGAAACTGATACATTGTATCCAGGAGCATAGAACAACTACTCCATACCAGGTTATACTGTCCTTCCTACAAAAGATAGGTGTGATGTCAGCAGGGGGCGGGGCTGTGACTACCTCTCACACAGGATATACAGGCAGGGGGCTGGGCTGTGACTACCTCTCACACACAATATACAGGCAGGGGGCGGGGCTGTGACTACCTCTCACACAGGATATACAGGCAGGGGGCGGGGCTGAAACTACCTCTCACACAGGATATACAGGCAGGGGGCGGGGCTGTGACTACCTCTCACACAGGATATACAGGCAGGGGGCGGGGCTGTGACTACCTCTCACACAGGATATACAGGCAGGGGGCGGGGCTGTGATTACCTCTCACACAGGATATACAGGCAGGGGGCGGGGCTACCTCTCACACAGGATATACAGGCAGGGGGCGGGGCTGTGACTACCTCTCACACAGGATATACAGGCAAGGGGCGGGGCTGTGACTACCTCTCACACAGGATATACAGGCAGGGGGCGGGGCTGTGACTACCTCTCAAACAGGATATACAGGCAGGGGGCGGGGCTGTGACTACCTATGAGGTAAGGGCTGGTGGTTAGCAGTGATAGATTGTGTAGGTGAGGATCTCTTGCTGTAATTTTGGGCGAGGTTCTTCCTTATCTCTTCTAATGATCCTCCAGTATAATCTTTACCTCCGGCTGCACATAATTCTCATTTTGCAGAACAGCAAACCCTGTTCTTGTAGTTTTCAGGGACTACTCTCCCATCATTGTCCTGGTTGCCTGTAGTAGTTTTTTCAGTATTTTTGGGCTAGTTGATGATGAGCAGGGGTGTGATTGGGGTACGGGGTGGCCATGACTTGGGGCGGGGGAGTCCTTAGTCCCTGGCTGTGTCACTTCCTGCAGGGTGTGAGCGGGCCCAGGTACACATCCAGAGCTGCCAGATTCCTCTCTATTATTTACCTGTCGCAGGTGAGGCGTGAGAGAGCAGACAGCGCTATTCTGTCCCCTCCTGTGTGCAATATTTACCCGTCACAGGTGAGGCTTTGCTCCTCTGTGTGAGAAAATGTGTGAGTTTTTGCAATTTGTTGACACTGATACATTGTAACAAACCCTCAGCAGTGAGAGCCGGGCACGTCTGGCTCCTTTCAGCTTCTCTGTGGCTCTTCCCTGATGACGGAGCGCACAGATATTCAAGGAATGTGAGAACTGTTTGAAGTTTATACGGCACCCGGCGGAGATGCCGCAGCCGAAATCATCTGGAGTCTGCAGCATAGAATCTCCTGACACCTGTAATGACATTAGATTGTCAGTTCCTGGGGTCAGTAGGGTGGGATCATATATGTGTACACATGCAGTGGACCAGTAGAATCGGCAGTGGCTTCCGCTCATTTATTATCCACCCATTTCCAGTAATTGATAAGGACTGGACATTTCCTTGTGATAATCAGTAGGAAATTCTATGGGGGGGGGGAGGGTGGGGAGAGAGAATTTACCAAAACTGAGCCCTATTAATACAGACCACGTGCCATAGCGCCCTACACTCCCCAGAGATGGAGGGAGGGAGTATTTCTTGGGGTAACGTGCGTGCCCATGGCGGTTCCAGAATTCTGGTTCTGCCCTTCCTCTCCTTTCATCAGTGCAGGTTCCTATAGCCTCCACCTATATGATCACACATACTACATCCCAGTATCTCTAGAGTTAGAGACATTGGTGATAATCTGCACAAAAAGGGATTGAAATGAAAACCCCAACCCCCACTGTCCACCAGATATACCAAAAATGTTTATAGGATCTAAAGCGGGAACATATGAGAAGTCTACAACTCTATGCTAAAAATGGGAAACCGAATAGGACCTGCAACATAAGAAGAAATATACAGGCGGCCCCCTACTTAAGAACACCCGACTTACAGACGACCCCTAGTTACAAACGGATCTCTGGATGTTGGTAATTTCCTGTACTTTAGTCCTAGGCTACAATAATCAGCTGTAACAGTTATCACAGGCGTCTGTAATTCAGATTTATTGTTACTCCTGGTTCTTAAGACAATCCAACATTTTTAAAATCCAATTGTCACAGAGACCAAAAAAATGTTTTGACTGGGCTTACAATGATAAAGTATATGGTTTCGACTTACATACAGACTCAACTTAAGAACAAACCTACAGAACCTATCTTGTGTTGACTGCCTGTATACCTAAATCTTTACTTAAATTCTATGCTTTGTGAACTAAGTAAACATCTTTCATTAAATGCGTTGAAGATCACAGGCTCGGCAAAGGGTAGAGTGGCGATGAAGGGCCCAGGTGTCCACCTCTAAAAAAAAGTATGAAACTGATTGAAAATGGTAAAAAAATAGCATAGATTATAAAATATGGATTGTAAAATCATGAAAACATATATGTTCGTGAAAAAGTCCCGAGAGCGAATTCTTTGTACTTCATGTGCTTCTTGTAAACAAATGAAAAAGTAAAAAATAATAAAAAGTAAAAAAAAATGAAAAAGTAAATGAAAAAATAATTTCCTTCATCATCTGACAAACCCAAAGTAACTGGTGCCGAACGTTCCAGGAGTCACTGACTTTGAATAAATGTTCTGCTGTTCCAGAGTGAGTGAAACTCTCCGGCAGCAGGAAAGGAGGGAACCTACCAGCCGGAGCAAGAGGAGTTGTCCCAAGTCTGTGATTTCTAGAGTATTTCATCTTTACATTTTTCATTTAAGTCCCCCAAGAAGTCCGGTCACCCCGAAAGGCAAAGAGAGGACGGGATAATGCGGAGAATCTCCATGGGGAATCCTCTCATCACTGCAGATGGAATTGCCGCCAGTTCAGCGCTGAATAGGGTGCAAGCCGATTCTTCCGTGACCAAACCTCTCATTAACAGAAAGAATCAGAAGACGAGACTCCCCGATACTGAGGAGCCGGTTGTGTGGACAGAGAAGTGTCCTCAGCTCATTTAGTGATGGAAGCAAGTCTACTGTATTCATATCTGATGGGAAACATTACTGGTCCACATACTGGGGAAAGACTGAAGCCAAAGTGTGTAAAGCAGTCAGTGAGAGGAGGTGGAGGAAGTGTCCGGGTTTGGAGAATGTTTTCTGCAGGAGTTGGACCTCTCATACAGATACAGGCAGAGGGAATACAAGTGTCAGAACCTTCTACACTACGTGGTCCATTCCTTGATCTTCACTCAATAAGCAGCAATTTCCTTGCAGGACAAGTCCTGGTCTGAACCCAATAGAAAACCTCTTGAAAATCCTTGGTGACAAAGTTCTTGCCAGGAAACCCACAAGAGTCACAGAACTAAGGAAGAGACTGGAAGAAGAGCGGAGCAAATCCCAGCTGTGTGAGAGACTAGTGAGGTCCTGTGTCCCGGGGGCTGAGGTCCTGTGTCCCGGGGGCTGAGGTCCTGTGTCCCGGGGGCTGAGGTCCTGTGTCCCGGGGGCTGAGGTCCTGTGTCCCGGGGGCTGAGGTCCTGTGTCCCGGGGGCTGAGGTCCTGTGTCCCGGGGGCTGGGCTCCTCTGTGTCCCGGGGACTGGGCTCCTCTGTGTCCCGGGGGCTGGGCTCCTCTGTGTCCCGGGGGCTGGGCTCCTCTGTGTCCCGGGGGCTGGGCTCCTCTGTGTCCCGGGGGCTGGGCTCCTCTGTGTCCCGGGGGCTGGGCTCCTCTGTGTCCCGGGGGCTGGGCTCCTCTGTGTCCCGGGGGCTGGGCTCCTCTGTGTCCCGGGGGCTGGGCTCCTCTGTGTCCCGGGGGCTGGGCTCCTCTGTGTCCCGGGGGCTGGGCTCCTCTGTGTCCCGGGGGCTGGGCTCCTCTGTGTCCCGGGGGCTGGGCTCCTCTGTGTCCCGGGGGCTGGGCTCCTCTGTGTCCCGGGGGCTGGGCTCCTCTGTGTCCCGGGGGCTGGGCTCCTCTGTGTCCCGGGGGCTGGGCTCCTCTGTGTCCCGGGGGCTGGGCTCCTCTGTGTCCCGGGGGCTGGGCTCCTCAGTAACTACAGGGGCTGTTTCTTTTAGGTTTGTGTTTGCTCACTTGGGGGGCTGTGCGTGCCCACGGCGGTTCCAGATTTCGGCTTCTGTTTTTCCCAGCATATTTCTGGGCTCGGTGCAGTAGATAAGTAAAATATATATCTACATTTTTATACTGTATTCTGGTGCCTACACAGTGTACCCCGGCTGTGTATATGTACTGTGTGCACCGGAACTATAGTGACCGGCTCTTATAGGTTTGTGTCCGTTAGAGGTTATGTGCATGGCCATGGGGGTCCAAGTTTTCAGGTTCTTCCTGGACTCCAGACCAGTAGTGTGTGTATAACCCCATATAACCCATACTATCCGTGCTCCCACATCAACATGTTGCCTATAACCTGTAATAGTCTTATAATGTCCGGCTTGCATGGCTTGCTACCTGCGACTCCTTTGCTTTGTTGCTTTTTCCTTTTCTCACCATTTTTTATTTATTTTTTTTATTCCTCTTACCTGCAATCAACATCTCTGCGGCGTCCAGCTCTCACTCACACTGCTGCTTGGAGTAAGCACTCATGGCCTTCCCAGGTATGTAGGCTTTAGGTGGTCAATGTCGGCAGCATATGGTGTAAGGACGTTGGTGGTGGACTTGTTGGCTCATACTCTTAATGGGTCTTATGTTGGAGTTTGGTGATGAATTCCTGGACTTAGAGGCCCGGGAAGGGATGGAGGCTGGCATAGAGGCCCGGGAAGGGACGGAGGCTGGCATAGAGGTCCAGGAAGGGATGGAGGCTGGCATAGAGGTCCGGGAAGGGACGGAGGCTGGCATAGAGGTCCAGGAAGGGATGGAGGCTGGCATAGAGGTCCGGGTAGGGATGGAGGCTGGCATAGAGGTCTGGGAAGGGATGGAGGCTGGCATAGAGGACCAGGAAGGGATGGAGGCTGGCATAGAGGTCCGGGTAGGGATGGAGGCTGGCATAGAGGTCCGGGAAGGGTTGGAGGCTGGCGTAGAGGTCCGGGAAGGGATGGAGGCTGGCGTAGAGGTCCGGGAAGAGATGGAGGCAGGTGGAGGCTGGCGTAGAGGTCCGGGAAGGGATGGAGGCTGGCGTAGAGGTCCGGGAAGGGATGGAGGCTGGCGTAGAGGTCCGGGAAGGGATGGAGGCTGGCGTAGAGGTCCGGGAAGGGATGGAGGCTGGCGTAGAGGTCCGGGAAGGGATGGAGGCTGGCGTAGAGGTCCGGGAAGGGATGGAGGCTGGCGTAGAGGTCCGGGAAGGGATGGGAAGGGAGGGGGGAAGGAGCCAAATGAGGAGGGGACTGTACCGGAGGTGGGGGGGAGACCACTGAGGAGGGGACTGTACCGGAGGGGGGGAAGGAGACCACTGAGGAGGGGACTGTACCAGGGGGGGGGGAGACCACTGAGGAGGGCACTACAGGGTCGGGGGGAAGGAGACCACTGAGGAGGGGACTGTACCGGAGGGGGGAAGGAGACCACTGAGGAGGGGACTGTACAGGAGGGGGGGGGGAGGAGACCACTGAGGAGGGGACTGTGCCGGATGGGGGGAGGAGACCACTGAGGAGGGGACTGTGCCGGAGGAGGGGAAGGAGACAACTGAGGAGGGGACTGTGCCGGAGGAGGGGAAGGAGACAACTGAGGAGGGGACTGTGCCGGAGGAGGGGAAGGAGACCACTGAGGAGGGGACTTTACCGGAGGAGGGAAGGAGACCACTGAGGAGGGGACTGTACCGGATGGGGGGAAGGAGACCACTGAGGAGGCGACTGTACCGGATGGGGGGAAGGAGACCACTGAGGAGGGGACTGTACCGGATGGGGGAAGGAGACCACTGAGGAGGGGACTGTACAGGAGGAGGGGGGGAGACCACTGAGGAGGGGACTGTACCGGATGGGGGAAGGAGACCACTGAGGAGGGGACTGTGCCGGAGGAGGGGAAGGAGACAACTGAGGAGGGGACTGTGCCGGAGGAGGGGAAGGAGACAACTGAGGAGGGGACTGTGCCGGAGGAGGGGAAGGAGACCACTGAGGAGGGGACTGTACCGGAGGAAGAGGGGGAAGGAGACCACTGAGGAGGGGACTGTACCGGATGGGGGGAAGGAGACCACTGAGGAGGGGACTGTACTGGATGGGGGGAAGGAGACCACTGAGGAAGGGACTGTACCGGATGGGGGAAGGAGACCACTGAGGAGGGGACTGTACCGGAGGGGGGAAGGAGACAACTGAGGAGGGAACTTTACCGGAGGAGGGGAAGGAGACCACTGAAGAGGGGACTGTACCGGAGGGGGGAAGGAGACCACTGAGGAGGGGACTGTACCGGAGGGGGGGAAGGAGACAACTGAGGAGGGGACTGTACCGGAGGGGGGAAGGAGACAACTGAGGAGGGGACTGTACCGGAGGGGGGAAGGAGACCACTGAGGAGGGGACTGTACCGGAGGGGGGGGGGGAGACCACTGAGGAGGGGACTGTACCGGAGGGGAGGGGGAGACCACTGAGGAGGGGACTGTACCGGAGGTGGGGGGGAGACCACTGAGGAGGGGACTACAGGGTCGGGGGGATCTTTATGGAGTCAGGTGACAGAAACTCATCTGAATTACAATTTATTAACCCCAAACACATCCGCCTATTGTACGGGTCTGCGGGGGAAGTGTAAATATTTACATAATTAGTCATAATAACGATCCTTATTAGGTGGCGCGTGACTCTGAGCCCTGGGGGATTCTGGGTAATGGAGAGACAGCGGCAGTCAGTGACCTGCAGATTGTGAGGTCATCAGACATTATGGCTCAGGTGATGTCACAGCGCTGCCGTGATGTCATCAGAGGGGTCATGTGATGTCCTCGCCTCTCACCGCTGGGATTTGGATGGGAGTCTGTGCTGAGTCAGGGAATATCTATGGGGGAGGCTGGCGATCTCCGCTCTCCGGGGGGCACTGACCGCGCTGGACTGCCCGGGTGTAGTATAATCCTCACATTATTCCACACCAGTGACCTCCCCGCAGATCATCACTCCCGTTATCTCCTTGCATATATAATGATCTCTCTGCAGATCATTTCTCTGCCTCCTCCTGCAGATTATTATTCCTGATCTCTCTGCAGATCATTTCTCTGCCTCCTCCTGCAGATGATTTCGCACCTCCCTCCTTACACTTCATACAGAGCCTCCCTGTGTACATAAGGCGCTGAATCCGTGTCCCATCAGGGAGGGGCCGATGGCCCAGAGTAAATATATATACAGTAAGAGGGGTGGGGGGGCAGGTACATAAGTAAGTGCCCACCTTCATATTCTGATTACCTGTCACCAGTAGGAGGGATATACAATATATATATATATATATACCGCGGCAGGTGATGTCATCACAATGTAATATACTTGTATGGGAGGTCAGCTGCTCTATGACCTCACCAGTGACATCATCGCTGTATAACACCTGCAATGGGGATATCGCTCTGCCCACCACTGGTCATTCAATTCACAACAAGCCGTAAAGTGAGAGACATTTCATTGCTAACCAAGTCGTGTGTACTGCCATCTAGTGACCAGAATTGGAATATACCGTCATATATTTTAGCATGTAGGACCGTGGGGTGGCTCCTGTCTGTAGGTCTGGTTATCCGTGTCTGCGCACACCGTGGGGCTCTTGTGGCACTGTACAGATTTTTTTTACTCTGTAAATAGGTGTCTCTCGGTTTCATCCGGTTCCTAATGTCTTCCAGGGGGAAAGATGATGCCATTTGGTGGGATTTCCTCCAAAATCAAGATCGATCGTCTGAAGGCGTCCGGTGTGGGATCCTATGACTGTGCGGTGAAATACCTCAACCAGGACTATGAGGGTCTGCGCCAGTCCTGCCTGGAGAACGGCTCTCTCTTTGAGGACCCCCACTTTCCAGCTGCCACCTCCTCCCTGGGCTTCAAGGAGTTGGGTCCGGGCTCCAGCAAAGTACAAGGGGTCCGATGGAAGCGGCCGTCGGTGAGTACCGCCGTGGGGTCTGACGTAACGCCATTTGGGGTGATCCGAAGTCTGACGAGGGGACGAGGGTCATAGCAAAAGTTATTAGTAAAGTAAAACTTTGCTTCATGAAGATTTATCCACATTTTGGTGACGGTGATGATGGAGACCGCCCTGTACACTCTCTCTGCAGGAAATCGTCTCGGATCCACAGTTCATCGTTGGGGGAGCCACCAGAACGGACATCTGTCAGGGGGCCCTGGGTGAGTCTGTGTCATGTTATATAACCACAGTGGAGCGCAGTCCAGATACACCCTGATACACAGCAGGAACATGATCAGCACTGCACCTGAGAGCTAACAGAGGAGCAGCAGTCCAGATACACCCTGATACACAGCAGAAACATGATCAGCACTGCACCTGAGAGCTAACAGAGGAGCAGCAGTCCAGATACACCCTGATACACAGCAGAAACATGGTCAGTGCTGCACCTGAGAGCTAACAGAGAAGCAGCAGTCCAGATACACCCTGATACACAGCAGAAACATGATCAGCACTGCACCTGAGAGCTAACAGAGGAGCAGCAGTCCAGATACACCCTGATACACAGCCGGAACATGGTCAGTGCTGCACCTGAGAGCTAACAGAGGAGCAGCAGTCCAGATACACCCTGATACACAGCAGAAACATGGTCAGTGCTGCACCTGAGAGCTAACAGAGGAGCAGCAGTCCAGATACACCCTGATACACAGCAGAAACATGATCAGCACTGCACCTGAGAGCTAACAGAGGAGCAGCAGTCCAGATACACCCTGATACACAGCAGAAACATGGTCAGTGCTGCACCTGAGAGCTAACAGAGAAGCAGCAGTCCAGATACACCCTGATACACAGCAGAAACATGATCAGCACTGCACCTGAGAGCTAACAGAGGAGCAGCAGTCCAGATACACCCTGATACACAGCCGGAACATGGTCAGTGCTGCACCTGAGAGCTAACAGAGGAGCAGCAGTCCAGATACACCCTGATACACAGCAGAAACATGGTCAGTGCTGCACCTGAGAGCTAACAGAGGAGCAGCAGTCCAGATACACCAGGAACATGGTCAGTGCTGCAACTGAGAGCTAACAGAGGAGCAGCAGTCCAGATGCACCCTGATACACAGCAGAAACTGGGTCAGTGCTGCAACTGGGAGCTAACAGAGGAGCAGCAGTCCAGATGCACCCTGATACACAGCAGAAACTGGGTCAGTGCTGCAACTGGGAGCTAACAGAGGAGCAGCAGTCCAGATGCACCCTGATACACAGCAGAAACTGGGTCAGTGCTGCACCTAAGGGCAAACAGAGGAGCAGCAGTCCAGATATACCCTGATACACTGCAGGAACAGGGTCAGTGCTGCACCTAAGGGCAAACAGAAGCAGCAGTCCAGATACACCCTGATACACTGCAGGAATAGGGTCAGTGCTGCACCTGAGAGCTAACAGAAGAGCAGCAGTCCAGATACACCCTAATACACAGCAGGAACATGGTCAGTGCTGCAACTGAGAGCTAACAGAGGAGCAGCAGTCCAGATACACCCTGATATACAGCAGGAACATGGTCAGTGCTGCACCTGAGAGCTAACAGAGGAGCAGCAGTCCAGATACACAGCAGGAACATGGTCAGTGCTGCAACTGAGAGCTAACAGAGGAGCAGCAGTCCAGATACACCCTGATATACAGCAGGAACATGGTCAGTGCTGCACCTGAGCGCTAACAGAGGAGCAGCAGTCCAGATACACCCTGATACACAGCAGAAACATGGTCAATGCTGCACCTGAGAGCTAACAGAGGAGCAGCAGTCCAGATACACCCTGATACACTGCAGGAACATGGTCAGTGCTGCACCTAAGGGCAAACAGAGGAGCCGCAGGATGGTAGATCATGTCTCTCTGTCTCTAACTTTCTGTTAGACTCTAATAATGACATCACTCTCGCCTGACACGGTGACATCACAACTTTGCCCTTGAATGTGATTGGCTGCCAATAGGAACATCATGTACAAACTCTCTAGAAGAATTGACATCATAGAGCGGTATCCGGACCCCCTCATCCGCACCATGTAGTGACCCGGGTCCAGCAGCTCAGCGGCTAATAATAGACAGGGCACGGCTGGTTAATCCTTAACTCTCTCACTGCTGGATGGGACATAAAGAGAAGAGGGCGGGTGGTTGTGTTACTGTGGCTCATGTAGAAATACATAAAAAAGGAGCTCCACTTCAGCAACATAAATTTTACTGACCTAGTAAAGGGATATTCCAGGACTCCTCGCATAATAGATGATTTTCGGGTTTGGGCAATAGCTGCAGCTTCTTCTATGTTTACCAGCCACAGCGCCATAGACTGCATGGAGGTTGTATCTGGTATTACACATTGTACGAGGTGCAGGTGAAGCACATGATCGCACTATGGGTCTCCGGAGGTCATGGTCATCTGACTGGGTGGTCCAGCCATGAGTCCTGATGGTTGGGTTCTGGTTCTTTGCAGGTGACTGCTGGCTCTTGGCTGCTATTGGATCCCTGACGTTGAATGAGGATCTCCTGCACCGGGTCGTCCCTCATGGGCAGAGCTTCCAGGAAGAGTATGCAGGAATTTTTCATTTCCAGGTAAACAATGGTGACCCCAGCCCCCTCCGTCTACCCAACTCTATTGGTTGAAGACCATCTGGGTAAACTATGGACCTCCAGTGAGAGGTAAAACACAATGGCCCAAATCTATCCAAAGTGGCGCCGTCTGCCTTGGTGCAGTTTTCCTCCCTCCTGCGCTGGGTGCACCAGGTGATCCCATAATGTCCTGCGCAGTTATAAATGGGGCACAAACCACACACCAACAAGCCCCTTTAGGTGCACAGAAGTGTCGGACACAAAAGTGGCGCAAACACATAATAAATACATGTACAAGATCCAAAGACCTTCTTATTAGTGCACAGATAGATACAAAACAGACACCATGATATATCTGGGGCAATGGGATCACATTCCCCAATCTGTTCCCACCGTGGGATCCATATAGCTAGGAATATAATATAATATGTCTCTTGTGGTCTCGTCCCCTATAGATCTGGCAGTTTGGGGAATGGGTGGACGTGGTGATTGATGATCGGTTGCCCGTGAAGGACGGAGAGTTGGTCTTTGTGCACTCTGCTGAGTGCTCGGAGTTCTGGAGTGCGCTGCTAGAGAAAGCCTATGCCAAGTGAGTAACCGCACAGCTGCCCATTGAGGTGTTGGGTTGACCTAGAGTGGCCCCCGGAGGCAGCAGGTGACACCTAAATGCTGACTTCTGCTCAGTAGCACTTGATGATACCCATCTTCCCTTCTCTCTCCCTCAGACTGAATGGTTCCTATGAAGCTCTCTCTGGGGGCAGCACCACCGAGGGCTTTGAAGACTTCACTGGTGGCGTCGCTGTCATGTATGAACTGAGAAAGGCCCCACGTGACCTGGACAAAATCATCAGCCGGGCACTCGCCCGGGGGTCCCTGCTGGGCTGCTCTATTGATGTAAGAATCTGCTCTTCCGACACATAAGATATAAGGTCTCTGATTTATAGACCCTTAAGGACATCAACACTGATAAATATTCCCCAGACAAACCCGAGGAAACCTCACAGATCTCACGTGGAGCTGCTCGATGTGAGATCCTTGTCAGAACAACCAATGCCTAATATTCTGACCCAAGGGTCTTTTGTGACATGTGACCACCACATCCAATGACTGATGGTGGGTCCTGGGCTCTCATGGGATCCGCTGATTAAGTAATCTATCACCATAGAGGAGTGGGCACTGTGCGGACCCCATGGCGGTGCCGTTATTGTTGTTTTGTTCTTCTTTTCTCTTCATAATCAGTCGTCTTCTCTTCTTAGATCACCAGTTCCTTTGACATGGAAGCCGTTACGTTCAAGAAGTTGGTAAAGGGCCACGCATATTCTGTAACTGGCCTGAAGGAGGTGGGTACCGCAGTGGGGGCGACAGAAGAGCCAATACGTGAGCTGGCTGCAGTGATGCCTTGATCCCGCAGCAGATACATTAGATCTGGGGAGCTTTACCGTCTTCTCTTCCACTAACAGGTGAATTATCGAGGTCAGGTGGAGAAGCTCATCCGTATTCGCAATCCTTGGGGCCAGGTGGAGTGGACAGGAGCCTGGAGCGACAAGTAAGAAAACGGATCAACGAGATTTTACTATGACCAGGAGATGAAGCCCCTTGTGTCTTCTCCTGGATGTCTTGCCTTCTATTTGGATCTTCAGGTCCCTGAACGTCCTTTTCTAGGTTACGTTGACAGAACCATGGATAAGCCACTGCTTTGTTGATCATCTTTCCGTTTCTACTGCCCTTGAGATTCTCCTGGCGCGGCAATGGTTGTAGTTTTTCTATGATTTGTCTTCCATAGCTCCTCTGAATGGAATGAAGTTGATCCTTCTGAGCGAGAAGACCTACGACTGAAGATGGAAGACGGCGAGTTCTGGTGAGTTCTCGATTATCTTCCTTCTTAACATTTTTCTCATAATCTTAGTATTTCGTGAACGGTCATCCACATAAGTTTTGGGATTAGAGAAAAGACCCTATGACACCCATGGCAGGTCACCCGGTCCACCTCTCATCCTGTAGGCCCCATGGGAGACGGTTGATGTTGACCTCTTTGTGCCCTATACCTGTCCCTATGATATGTCCCCATAGTCGACCATCATAAGTCTCTTCCCTTCTCTTCCTCAGGATGTCTTTCCAGGAATTCCTGCGCCAGTTTTCGCGGCTGGAGATCTGTAATCTCACTCCCGACGCTCTCGGCAAAGATGATCTCAGTAAATGGCACACGACCATGTATGAGGGGACCTGGCGGAGAGGTAGCACTGCGGGGGGCTGCAGGAATAACCCAGGTGAGGGGAGCAGGGGGGTCCGGAAGGACGATGCTCTTGTATAGACCCCTGTACTCATCACAATGATGACTCTGGTTGCAGCCACTTTCTGGATCAACCCTCAGTTTAAGATCACACTCCTGGAAGAAGACGATGACCCGGAGGACAATGAGCTGGCCTGCACCTTCCTGGTGGCACTAATGCAGAAAAACCGCAGGAGAGAAAGGAAAGTCGGGGGAGACATGCACACCATCGGCTTCGCTGTGTACGAGGTGAGATCCGCAGGAGTCGGGTCATTGGGGAAGTTCTGGACTGTTCTATCATCAGTGGGAAAGGGTTCTGGATCCTGGACAATCTCACCACAGCACACAATAGTCCTGCATCAGTCCTGTCCTGTGTCCTGGTGGGGAGGAGGATCCTGGACAATCTCACCACAGCACACAATAGTCCTGCATCAGTCCTGTCCTGTGTCCTGGTGGGGAGGAGGATCCTGGACAATCTCACCACAGCACACAATAGTCCTGCATCAGTCCTGTCCTGTGTCCTGGTGGGGAGGAGGATCCTGGACAATCTCACCACAGCGTACAATAGTCCTGCATCAGTCCTGTCCTGTGTCCTGGTGGGGAGGAGGATCCTGTGAGAAGCTGAATGTTTTATTTTCACCATCTTATTCCTTCTCTTCTCCTTTTTCTTGTAGGTCCCAGATGAGGTACGTGAAGTACGGAGTGTGCCGGTACAATGATGGGTTGTTACTCTGTATAGTATATATATCACTGTCCGGTATAGTATATAGCTCTGTCTGGTATAGTATATATATATATCGCTGTCCGGTATAGTGTATATCGCTGTCTGGTATAGTATATAGCTCTGTCTGGTATAGTATATAGCTCTGTCTGGTATAGTATATAGCTCTGTCTGGTATAGTATATATATATATATCGCTGTCCGGTATAGTGTATATCGCTGTCTGGTATAGTATATAGCTCTGTCTGGTATAGTATATAGCTCTGTCTGGTATAGTATATATATATATATCGCTGTCCTGTGCTAATCTCAATTTGCAGTTCTCATTCCTTTCCCTTCATCTTCTCCTCTTTTTCCATCACCTTCTTCTTCTTCTTCTTTTCCATTATTCTTCCTCCTTTTCTTGTTCATCTTTTCTAATCCCCCTATTTCTTGCCCCTTGTTGTGCATTGTATATTTACGACCATATGATTGATATCCAGTTCTCCACCTTCTTTCCTTCATCTTCTATATTTCCTCTTCCTCCTTCCTTCCTTTTCCCTTCCCTCGTCTTCCTCAGGTAACTCCTGTCCTGTATATTTACTGCTGTGTTTTCTATCTTGATTTCCAGTTCTTGTCCTTCTTTCCTCCGTCTCCAGTCTTTTCTCTTTCTCCTTACTTCTCCCTTACCCATCCCCCAGTCCTGTACATTGACTGCCTTGTGATTGATCTTGATTTCCTGTTCTTTTTTCCATCTTTGCTTATTTTCCTTCCTTTTGTCTGTCCTTTTCACGTCTCTCTCCTCCTTCCTCCTCCCTTTTCACGTCTCTTTCCTCTTCCTCCTCCCTTTTCACGTCTCTCTCCTCCTTCCTCCTCCCTTTTCACGTCTCTCTCCTCCTTCCTCCTCCCTTTTCACGTCTCTCTCCTCCTTCCTCCTCCCTTTTCACGTCTCTCTCCTCCTTCCTCCTCCCTTTTCACGTCTCTCTCCTCCTTCCTCCTCCCTTTTCACGTCTCTCTCCTCCTTCCTCCTTCCCTCTTCACGTCTCTCTCCTCCTTCCTCCTTCCCTCTTCACGTCTCTCTAATCCTTCCTCCTTCCCTCTTCACGTCTCTCTAATCCTTCCTCCTTCCCTCTTCACGTCTCTCTCCTCCTTCCTCCTTCCCTCTTCACGTCTCTCTAATCCTTCCTCCTTCCCTCTTCACGTCTCTCTCCTCCTTCCTCCTTCCCTCTTCACGTCTCTCTCCTCCTTCCTCCTTCCCTCTTCACGTCTCTCTCCTCCTTCCTCCTTCCTCCTTCCCTCTTCACGTCTCTCTCCTCCTTCCTCCTTCCTCTTCACGTCTCTCTCCTCCTTCCTCCTTCCCTCTTCACGTCTCTCTCCTCCTTTCTCCTTCCTCCTTCCCTCTTCACGTCTCTCTCCTCCTTCCCTCTTCACGTCTCTCTCCTCCTTCCTCCTTCCTCCTTCCCTCTACACGTCTCTCTCCTCCTTCCTCCTTCCCTCTTCACGTCTCTCTCCTCCTTCCTCCTTCCTCCTCCCTCTTCACGTCTCTCTCCTCCTTCCTCCTTCCCTCTTCACGTCTCTCTCCTCCTTCCTCCTTCCCTCTTCACGTCTCTCTCCTCCTTCCTCCTTCCCTCTTCACGTCTCTCTCCTCCTTCCTCCTTCCCTCTTCACGTCTCTCTCCTCCTTCCTCCTTCCCTCTTCACGTCTCTCTCCTCCTTCCTCCTTCCCTCTTCACGTCTCTCTCCTCCTTCCTCCTTCCCTCTTCACGTCTCTCTCCTCCTTCCTCCTTCCCCCTTCCCTCTTCACGTCTCTCTCCTCCTTCCTCCTTCCCCCTTCCCTCTTCACGTCTCTCTCCTCCTTCCTCCTTCCCCCTTCCCTCTTCACGTCTCTCTCCTCCTTCCTCCTTCCCTCTTCACGTCTCTCTCCTCCTTCCTCCTTCCCCCTTCCCTCTTCACGTCTCTCTCCTCCTTCCTCCTTCCCCCTTCCCTCTTCACGTCTCTCTCCTCCTTCCTCCTTCCCCCTTCCCTCTTCACGTCTCTCTCCTCCTTCCTCCTTCCCTCTACACGTCTCTCTCCTCCTTCCTCCTTCCCTCTTCACGTCTCTCTCCTCCTTCCTCCTTCCTCCTCCCTCTTCACGTCTCTCTCCTCCTTCCTCCTTCCCTCTTCACGTCTCTCTCCTCCTTCCTCCTTCCCTCTTCACGTCTCTCTCCTCCTTCCCTCTTCACGTCTCTCTCCTCCTTCCTCCTTCCTCCTTCCCTCTTCACGTCTCTCTCCTCCTTCCTCCTTCCCTCTTCACGTCTCTCTCCTCCTTCCTCCTTCCCTCTTCACGTCTCTCTCCTCCTTCCTCCTTCCCTCTTCACGTCTCTCTCCTCCTTCCTCCTTCCCTCTTCACGTCTCTCTCCTCCTTCCTCCTTCCCTCTTCACGTCTCTCTCCTCCTTCCTCCTTCCCCCTTCACGTCTCTCTCCTCCTTCCTCCTTCCCCCTTCCCTCTTCACGTCTCTCTCCTCCTTCCTCCTTCCCCCTTCCCTCTTCACGTCTCTCTCCTCCTTCCTCCTTCCCTCTTCACGTCTCTCTCCTCCTTCCTCCTTCCCTCTTCACGTCTCTCTCCTCCTTCCTCCTTCCTCCTTCCCCCTTCCCTCTTCACGTCTCTCTCCTCCTTCCTCCTTCCCTCTTCACGTCTCTCTCCTCCTTCCTCCTTCATTCTTCCCCCTTCCCTCTTCACGTCTCTCTCCTCCTTCCTCCTTCCCTCTTCACGTCTCTCTCCTCCTTCCTCCTTCCCTCTTCACGTCTCTCTCCTCCTTCCTCCTTCCCTCTTCACGTCTCTCTTCTCCTTCCTCCTTCCCTCTTCACGTCTCTCTCCTCCTTCCTCCTTCCCTCTTCACGTCTCTCTCCTCCTTCCTCCTTCCCTCTTCACGTCTCTCTCCTCCTTCCCTCTTCACGTCTCTCTCCTCCTTCCCTCTTCACGTCTCTCTCCTCCTTCCCTCTTCACGTCTCTCTCCTCCTTCCTCCTTCCCTCTTCACGTCTCTCTCCTCCTTCCTCCTTCCCTCTTCACGTCTCTCTCCTCCTTCCTCCTTCCCTCTTCACGTCTCTCTCCTCCTTCCTCCTTCCTCCTTCCCTCTTCACGTCTCTCTCTCTCCTCCTTCCTCCTTCCCTCTTCACGTCTCTCTCCTCCTTCCCTCCTCACGTCTCTCTCCTCCTTCCTCCTTCCCTCTTCACTTCTCTCTCCTCCTTCCTCCTTCCCTCTTCACGTCTCTCTCCTCCTTCCTCCTTCCCTCTTCATATCTCTCTCCTCCTTCCTCCTTCCTCCTTCCCTCTTCACGTCTCTCTCCTCCTTCCTCCTTCCCTCTTCACATCTCTCTCCTCCTTCCTTCTTCACATCTCTCTCCTCCTTCCTCCTTCCCTCTTCACGTCTCTCTCCTCCTTCCTCCTTCCCTCTTCACGTCTCTCTCCTCCTTCCTCCTTCCCTCTTCACGTCTCTCTCCTCCTTCCTCCTTCCCTCTTCACGTCTCTCTCCTCCTTCCTCCTTCCCTCTTCACGTCTCTCTCCTCCTTCCTCCTTCCCTCTTCATGTCTCTCTCCTCCTTCCTCCTTCCTCCTTCCCTCTTCACGTCTCTCTCCTCCTTCCTCCTTCCCTCTTCACGTCTCTCTCCTCCTTCCTCCTTCCCTCTTCACGTCTCTCTCCTCCTTCCTCCTTCCCTCTTCACGTCTCTCTCCTCCTTCCTCCTTCCTCCTTCCCTCTTCACGTCTCTCTCCTCCTTCCTCCTTCCCTCTTCACGTCTCTCTCCTCCTTCCTCCTTCCTCCTTCCCCCTTCCCTCTTCACGTCTCTCTCCTCCTTCCTCCTTCCCCCTTCCCTCTTCACGTCTCTCTCCTCCTTCCCCCTTCCCTCTTCACGTCTCTCTCCTCCTTCCTCCTTCATCCTTCCCCCTTCCCTCTTCACGTCTCTCTCCTCCTTCCTCCTTCCCCCTTCCCTCTTCACGTCTCTCTCCTCCTTCCTCCTTCCCCCTTCCCTCTTCACGTCTCTCTCCTCCTTCCTCCTTCCCTCTTCACGTCTCTCTCCTCCTTCCTCCTTCCCCCTTCCCTCTTCACGTCTCTCTCCTTCTTCCTCCTTCCCCCTTCCCTCTTCACGTCTCTCTCCTCCTTCCTCCTTCCCCCTTCCCTCTTCACGTCTCTCTCCTCCTTCCTCCTTCCCTCTTCACGTCTCTCTCCTCCTTCCTCCTTCCCTCTTCACGTCTCTCTCCTCCTTCCTCCTTCCCCCTTCCCTCTTCACGTCTCTCTCCTCCTTCCTCCTTCCCCCTTCCCTCTTCACGTCTCTCTCCTCCTTCCTCCTTCCCTCTTGTCCTGTCTTGTCTTCTCGTCCTGTTCTCACGCGTTTCGTCCCCTCAGTTTAAGGGCTGCCAGAACGTTCACCTTAAGAAGGATTTCTTCCTGCGGCACCAGTCCTGCGCCCGCTCCGAGACCTTCATAAACCTGCGGGAAGTGAGTAACCAGATCCGCCTGCCCCCCGGGGAGTACATCGTGGTGCCGTCCACCTTCGAGGCGCATAAGGAGGGCGACTTTGTGCTGAGGGTCTTCACTGAAAAGCAGTCAGAGACACAGTGAGTGTGGGCGGGGCCTGACATGTCCAAGGGCGGAGTCTGATGAACCCCTATATACTATATACTGCCCCCACACTGAAGTGCTTACTATATAATTACACAACCTATATATAAACCCACATGTAATAAAGTCTTCTACTCCAGTCACATCTAAAGCTGCAGCGACCCCCCCTGTGTGCTCCCATTTTGTTACTGGACTCCCGGTCTGTAATATTGGGGGTGTCACCCCTGTTGTTTGTGTCTCGGCAGAGAGCTGGATGAGGAGGTGTCTGCGGATCTCCCCGATGAGGTAGGTCATGGATTGTTTGATGTGGGGGAGGGTAGATATGGGGGACCCCCGTAGATAAGTTACAGCCCCCCCTGTAATGGCTGAAAACCTGCCCTAGTCCTGCTGACAGCTTGTTACAATGTATCAGTCCATGAATTGCTGCACTGATACACTGTAACGGCTCCGCTTCTTCTTGCTCTTGTTCTCAGGACCAGATCTCCGAGGACGACGTGGACGATTCCTTTAAGAACATGTTCCGGCAGCTGGCTGGAGATGTGAGTGGGGTCTCGCGTTACAATGTGTTAGTGCAGGTATTGATGACAATCCACCCATAATTCCTTCTCTTCCCTCAGGATATGGAGATCAGCGTCTTCGAGCTGCGGACCATCCTCAACAGAGTGGTGACAAGACGTGAGTGTACAGGACGTGCTCCAGTCACAGCCAGAGCTGCACCCACAGATCAGACACCTGGCCGGGGGGTCCCTACACCCCTCACAATGCAGCACAGCAGATAATACACACACTGCACCAGCAGGGGGCAGCAGTGTGACACAAGTGTGAGCGCAGCTCTGGAGGATCGTTATGGGTTAAGAAATGTCTATACAAAGCGTCTTCTAGTTACATCAGTCATAACATGAAGATTATTATTATTATTATTATTATTATTATTATTATTGCTGCTCATCTTCTCCTTCCTTCTTTCCTCACCAGACAAGGACCTAAAGACCGACGGGTTCAGCATGGAGGCGTGCCGGCAAATGGTCAACCTCATGGACGTATCCTTCACTAGCCGCACATGATAACCGGATCAGGGGGCTGTGTATGTAGTGAGCTCCCCCTAGTGGTGGTGTATAATGTGTATGTAGTGATCTCCCCCTAGTGGTGGTGTATAATGTGTATGTAGTGATCTCCTCCTAGTGGTGGTGTATAATGTGTATGTAGTGATCTCCTCCTAGTGGTGGTGTATAATGTGTATGTAGTGATCTCCCCCTAGTGGTGGTGTATAATGTGTATGTAGTGATCTCCCCCTAGTGGTGGTGTATAATGTGTATGTAGTGATCTCCTCCTAGTGGTGGTGTATAATGTGTATGTAGTGATCTCCTCCTAGTGGTGGTGTATAATCTGTATGTAGTGATCTCCTCCTAGTGGTGGTGTATAATCTGTATGTAGTGATCTCCCCCTAGTGGTGGTGTATAATCTGTATGTCGTGATCTCCTCCTAGTGGCGGTGTATAATGTGTATGTAGTGATCTCCTCCTAGTGGTGGTGTATAATGTGTATGTAGTGATCTCCTCCTAGTGGTGATGTATAATGTGTATGTAGTGATCTCCTCCTAGTGGTGGTGTATAATGTGTATGTAGTGATCTCCTCCTAGTGGTGGTGTATAATGTGTATGTAGTGAGCTCCCCCTAGTGGTGGTGTATAATGTGTATGTAGTGATCTCCCCCTAGTGGTGGTGTATAATCTGTATGTAGTGATCTCCCCCTAGTGGTGGTGTATAATGTGTATGTAGTGATCTCCTCCTAGTGGTGGTGTATAATGTGTATGTAGTGATCTCCTCCTAGTGGTGGTGTATAATCTGTATGTAGTGAGCTCCCCCTAGTGGTGGTGTATAATGTGTATGTAGTGATCTCCCCCTAGTGGTGATGTATAATCTGTATGTAGTGATCTCCCCCTAGTGGTGGTGTATAATGTGTATGTAGTGAGCTCCCCCTAGTGGTGGTGTATAATCTGTATGTAGTGATCTCCTCCTAGTGGTGGTGTATAATCTGTATGTAGTGATCTCCTCCTAGTGGTGGTGTATAATGTGTATGTAGTGAGCTCCCCCTAGTGGTGGTGTATAATGTGTATGTAGTGATCTCCCCCTAGTGGTGGTGTATAATCTGTATGTAGTGATCTCCCCCTAGTGGTGGTGTATAATCTGTATGTAGTGATCTCCCCCTAGTGGTGGTGTATAATGTGTATGTAGTGATCTCCGCCTAGTGGTGGTGTATAATCTGTAGTGATCTCCCCCTAGTGGTGGTGTATAATGTGTATGTAGTGATCTCCTCCTAGTGGTGGTGTATAATGTGTATGTAGTGATCTCCCCCTAGTGGTGGTGTATAATGTGTATGTAGTGATCTCCTCCTAGTGGTGGTGTATAATGTGTATGTAGTGATCTCCCCCTAGTGGTGGTGTATAATGTGTATGTAGTGATCTCCCCCTAGTGGTGGTGTATAATGTGTATGTAGTGATCACCTCCTAGTGGTGGTGTATAATGTGTATGTAGTGATCTCCTCCTAGTGGTGGTGTATAATGTGTATGTAGTGATCTCCCCCTAGTGGTGGTGTATAATGTGTATGTAGTGATCTCCCCCTAGTGGTGGTGTATAATGTGTATGTAGTGATCTCCTCCTAGTGGTGGTGTATAATCTGTATGTAGTGATCTCCCCCTAGTGGTGGTGTATAATCTGTATGTAGTAATCTCCCCCTAGTGGTGGTGTATAATCTGTATGTAGTAATCTCCCCCTAGTGGTGGTGTATAATCTGTATGTAGTGAGCTCCCCCTAGTGGTGGTGTATAATCTGTATGTAGTGAGCTCCCCCTAGTGGTGGTGTATAATCTGTATGTCGTGATCTCCTCCTAGTGGCGGTGTATAATGTGTATGTAGTGATCTCCTCCTAGTGGTGGTGTATAATCTGTATGTAGTGAGCTCCCCCTAGTGGTGGTGTATAATCTGTATGTAGTGATCTCCCCCTAGTGGTGGTGTATAATCTGTATGTAGTGATCTCCTCCTAGTGGTGGTGTATAAGGTGTATGTAGTGATCTCCCCCTAGTGGTGGTGTATAATGTGTATGTAGTGATCTCCTCCTAGTGGTGGTGTATAAGGTGTATGTAGTGATCTCCCCCTAGTGGTGGTGTATAATGTGTATGTAGTGATCTCCCCCTAGTGGTGGTGTATAATGTGTATGTAGTGATCTCCCCCTAGTGGTGGTGTATAATCTGTATGTAGTGAGCTCCCCCTAGTGGTGGTGTATAATGTGTATGTAGTGAGCTCCCCCTAGTGGTGGTGTATAATCTGTATGTAGTGATCTCCTCCTAGTGGTGATGTATAATCTGTATGTAGTGATCTCCCCCTAGTGGTGGTGTATAATGTGTATGTAGTGATCTCCCCCTAGTGGTGGTGTATAATGTGTATGTAGTGATCTCCCCCTAGTGGTGGTGTATAATCTGTATGTAGTGATCTCCTCCTAGTGGTGGTGTATAATGTGTATGTAGTGATCTCCTCCTAGTGGTGGTGTATAAGGTGTATGTAGTGATCTCCCCCTAGTGGTGGTGTATAATGTGTATGTAGTGATCTCCTCCTAGTGGTGGTGTATAATGTGTATGTAGTGACCCCCCCTAGTGGTGGTGTATAATGTGTATGTAGTGATCTCCCCCTAGTGGTGGTGTATAATCTGTATGTAGTGATCTCCCCCTAGTGGTGGTGTATAATGTGTATGTAGTGATCTCCCCCTAGTGGTGGTGTATAATGTGTATGTAGTGATCTCCTCCTAGTGGTGGTGTATAATCTGTATGTAGTGATCTCCCCCTAGTGGTGGTGTATAATCTGTATGTAGTGAGCTCCCCCTAGTGGTGGTGTATAATGTGTATGTAGTGAGCTCCCCCTAGTGGTGGTGTATAATCTGTATGTAGTGAGCTCCCCCTAGTGGTGGTGTATAATCTGTATGTAGTGATCTCCTCCTAGTGGTGATGTATAATCTGTATGTAGTGATCTCCCCCTAGTGGTGGTGTATAATGTGTATGTAGTGATCTCCCCCTAGTGGTGGTGTATAATGTGTATGTAGTGATCTCCCCCTAGTGGTGGTGTATAATCTGTATGTAGTGATCTCCTCCTAGTGGTGGTGTATAATCTGTATGTAGTGATCTCCCCCTAGTGGTGGTGTATAATGTGTATGTAGTGATCTCCTCCTAGTGGTGGTGTATAATCTGTATGTAGTGAGCTCCCCCTAGTGGTGGTGTATAATCTGTATGTAGTGATCTCCCCCTAGTGGTGGTGTATAATGTGTATGTAGTGTTCTCCCCCTAGTGGTGGTGTATAATCTGTATGTAGTGATCTCCCCCTAGTGGTGGTGTATAATCTGTATGTAGTGAGCTCCCCCTAGTGGTGGTGTATAATCTGTATGTAGTGATCTCCCCCTAGTGGTGGTGTATAATCTGTATGTCGTGATCTCCTAGTGGCGGTGTATAATGTGTATGTAGTGATCTCCTCCTAGTGGTGGTGTATAATCTGTATGTAGTGAGCTCCCCCTAGTGGTGGTGTATAATCTGTATGTAGTGATCTCCCCCTAGTGGTGGTGTATAATCTGTATGTAGTGATCTCCTCCTAGTGGTGGTGTATAAGGTGTATGTAGTGATCTCCCCCTAGTGGTGGTGTATAATGTGTATGTAGTGATCTCCCCCTAGTGGTGGTGTATAATCTGTATGTAGTGATCTCCCCCTCGTGGTGATGTATAATCTGTATGTAGTGAGCTCCCCCTAGTGGTGGTGTATAATCTGTATGTAGTGATCTCCCCCTAGTGGTGGTGTATAATGTGTATGTAGTGATCTCCTCCTAGTGGTGGTGTATAATGTGTATGTAGTGAGCTCCTCCTAGTGGTGGTGTATAATCTGTATGTAGTAAGCTCCTCCTAGTGGTGGTGTATAATGTGTATGTAGTGGTCTCCCCCTAGTGGTGGTGTATAATCTGTATGTAGTGATCTCCTCCTAGTGGTGGTGTATAATGTGTATGTAGTGACCCCCCCTAGTGGTGGTGTATAATGTGTATGTAGTGATCTCCCCCTAGTGGTGGTGTATAATCTGTATGTAGTGATCTCCCCCTAGTGGTGGTGTATAATGTGTATGTAGTGATCTCCCCCTAGTGGTGGTGTATAATGTGTATGTAGTGATCTCCTCCTAGTGGTGGTGTATAATCTGTATGTAGTGATCTCCCCCTAGTGGTGGTGTATAATCTGTATGTAGTGAGCTCCCCCTAGTGGTGGTGTATAATGTGTATGTAGTGAGCTCCCCCTAGTGGTGGTGTATAATCTGTATGTAGTGATCTCCTCCTAGTGGTGATGTATAATCTGTATGTAGTGATCTCCCCCTAGTGGTGGTGTATAATGTGTATGTAGTGATCTCCCCCTAGTGGTGGTGTATAATGTGTATGTAGTGATCTCCCCCTAGTGGTGGTGTATAATATGTATGTAGTGATCTCCTCCTAGTGGTGGTGTATAATGTGTATGTAGTGATCTCCTCCTAGTGGTGGTGTATAAGGTGTATGTAGTGATCTCCCCCTAGTGGTGGTGTATAATGTGTATGTAGTGATCTCCTCCTAGTGGTGGTGTATAATCTGTATGTAGTGATCTCCCCCTAGTGGTGGTGTATAATCTGTATGTAGTGAGCTCCCCCTAGTGGTGGTGTATAATGTGTATGTAGTGAGCTCCCCCTAGTGGTGGTGTATAATCTGTATGTAGTGATCTCCTCCTAGTGGTGATGTATAATCTGTATGTAGTGATCTCCCCCTAGTGGTGGTGTATAATGTGTATGTAGTGATCTCCCCCTAGTGGTGGTGTATAATGTGTATGTAGTGATCTCCCCCTAGTGGTGGTGTATAATCTGTATGTAGTGATCTCCTCCTAGTGGTGGTGTATAATCTGTATGTAGTGATCTCCTCCTAGTGGTGGTGTATAATCTGTATGTAGTGATCTCCCCCTAGTGGTGGTGTATAATGTGTATGTAGTGATCTCCTCCTAGTGGTGGTGTATAATCTGTATGTAGTGAGCTCCCCCTAGTGGTGGTGTATAATGTGTATGTAGTGTTCTCCCCCTAGTGGTGGTGTATAATCTGTATGTAGTGATCTCCCCCTAGTGGTGGTGTATAATGTGTATGTAGTGATCTCCCCCTAGTGGTGATGTATAATGTGTATGTAGTGATCTCCTCCTAGTGGTGGTGTATAATGTGTATGTAGTGATCTCCTCCTATTGGTGGTGTATAATCTGTATGTAGTGAGCTACCCCTAGTGGTGGTGTATAATCTGTATGTAGTGATCTCCCCCTAGTGGTGGTGTATAATGTGTATGTAGTGATCTCCTCCTAGTGGTGATGTATAATGTGTATGTAGTGATCTCCCCCTAGTGGTGGTGTATAATGTGTATGTAGTGATCTCCCCCTAGTGGTGGTGTATAATCTGCATGTAGTGATCTCCTCCTAGTGGTGGTGTATAATGTGTATGTAGTGATCTCCCCCTAGTGGTGGTATATAATCTGTATGTAGTGATCTCCTCCTAGTGGTGGTGTATAATGTGTATGTAGTGATCTCCCCCTAGTGGTGGTGTATAATGTGTATGTAGTGATCTCCTCCTAGTGGTGGTGTATAATGTGCATGTAGTGATCTCCTCCTAGTGGTGGTGTATAATGTGTATGTAGTGATCTCCCCCTAGTGGTGGTGTATAATGTGTATGTAGGGATCTCCCCCTAGTCGTGATGTATAATGTGTATGTAGTGATCTCCCCCTAGTGGTGGTGTATAATGTGCATGTAGTGATCTCCTCCTAGTGGTGGTGTATAATGTGTATGTAGTGATCTCCCCCTAGTGGTGGTGTATAATGTGTATGTAGTGATCTCCCCCTAGTCGTGATGTATAATGTGTATGTAGTGATCTCCCCCTAGTGGTGGTGTATAATCTGTATGTAGTGATCTCCCCCTAGTGGTGGTGTATAATGTGTATGTAGTGAGCTCCTCCTAGTGGTGGTGTATAATGTGTATGTAGTGAGCTCCTCCTAGTGGTGGTGTATAATGTGTATGTAGTGATCTCCTCCTAGTGGTGGTGTATAATGTGTATGTAGTGATCTCCTCCTAGTGGTGGTGTATAATGTGTATGTAGTGATCTCCCCCTAGTGGTGATGTATAATGTGTATGTAGTGATCTCCCCCTAGTGGTGATGTATAATCTGTATGTAGTGATCCCCCCCTAGTGGTGGTGTATAATGTGTATGTAGTGATCTCCTCCTAGTGGTGGTGTATAATCTGTATGTAGTGATCTCCTCCTAGTGGTGGTGTATAATCTGTATGTAGTGATCTCCTCCTAGTGGTGGTGTATAATGTGTATGTAGTGATCTCCCCCTAGTGGTGATGTATAATGTGTATGTAGTGATCTCCCCCTAGTGGTGGTGTATAATCTGTATGTAGTGATCTCCTCCTAGTGGTGGTGTATAATGTGTATGTAGTGATCTCCCCCTAGTGGTGGTGTATAATCTGTATGTAGTGACCTCCTCCTAGTGGTGGTGTATAATGTGTATGTAGTGAGCTCCCCCTAGTGGTGGTTTATAATGTGTATGTAGTGATTTCCCCCTAGTGGTGGTGTATAATGTGTATGTAGTGATCTCCCCCTAGTGGTGGTGTATAATCTGTATGTAGTGATCTCCTCCTAGTGGTGGTGTATAATGTGTATGTAGTGATCTCCCCCTAGTGGTGGTGTATAATGTGCATGTAGTGATCTCCTCCTAGTGGTGGTGTATAATGTGTATGTAGTGATCTCCCCCTAGTGGTGGTGTATAATGTGTATGTAGTGATCTCCCCCTAGTCGTGATGTATAATGTGTATGTAGTGATCTCCCCCTAGTGGTGGTGTATAATCTGTATGTAGTGATCTCCCCCTAGTGGTGGTGTATAATGTGTATGTAGTGATCTCCCCCTAGTGGTGGTGTATAATGTGTATGTAGTGAGCTCCTCCTAGTGGTGGTGTATAATGTGTATGTAGTGAGCTCCTCCTAGTGGTGGTGTATAATGTGTATGTAGTGATCTCCTCCTAGTGGTGGTGTATAATGTGTATGTAGTGATCTCCTCCTAGTGGTGGTGTATAATGTGTATGTAGTGATCTCCCCCTAGTGGTGATGTATAATGTGTATGTAGTGATCTCCCCCTAGTGGTGATGTATAATCTGTATGTAGTGATCCCCCCCTAGTGGTGGTGTATAATGTGTATGTAGTGATCTCCTCCTAGTGGTGGTGTATAATGTGTATGTAGTGATCTCCTCCTAGTGGTGGTGTATAATGTGTATGTAGTGATCTCCTCCTAGTGGTGGTGTATAATGTGTATGTAGTGATCCCCCCCTAGTGGTGGTGTATAATGTGTATGTAGTGATCTCCCCCTAGTGGTGGTGTATAATGTGTATGTAGTGATCTCCTCCTAGTGGTGGTGTATAATGTGTATGTAGTGATCTCCCCCTAGTGGTGGTGTATAATGTGTATGTAGTGAGCTCCCCCTAGTGGTGGTGTATAATGTGTATGTAGTGATCTCCTCCTAGTGGTGGTGTATAATGTGTATGTAGTGATCTCCCCCTAGTGGTGATGTATAATGTGTATGTAGTGATCTCCCCCTAGTGGTGGTGTATAATCTGTATGTAGTGATCTCCTCCTAGTGGTGGTGTATAATGTGTATGTAGTGATCTCCCCCTAGTGGTGGTGTATAATCTGTATGTAGTGACCTCCTCCTAGTGGTGGTGTATAATGTGTATGTAGTGAGCTCCCCCTAGTGGTGGTTTATAATGTGTATGTAGTGATCTCCCCCTAGTGGTGGTGTATAATCTGTATGTAGTGATCTCCTCCTAGTGGTGGTGTATAATGTGTATGTAGTGATCTCCCCCTAGTGGTGGTGTATAATCTGTATGTAGTGATCTCCCCCTAGTGGTGGTGTATAATGTGTATGTAGTGATCTCCTTCTAGTGGTGGTGTATAATGTGTATGTAGTGATCTCCCCCTAGTGGTGGTGTATAATCTGTATGTAGTGATCTCCTCCTAGTGGTGGTGTATAATGTGTATGTAGTGAGCTCCCCCTAGTGGTGGTGTATAATGTGTATGTAGTGATCTCCCCCTAGTGGTGATGTATTATGTGTATGTAGTGATCTCCTCCTAGTGGTGGTGTATAATGTGTATGTAGTGAGCTCCCCCTAGTGGTGGTGTATAATGTGTATGTAGTGATCTCCCCCTAGTGGTGATGTATTATGTGTATGTAGTGATCTCCTCCTAGTGGTGGTGTATAATGTGTATGTAGTGAGCTCCCCCTAGTGGTGGTGTATAATCTGTATGTAGTGATCTCCCCCTAGTGGTGGTGTATAATGTGTATGTAGTGATCTCCTCCTAGTGGTGGTGTATAATGTGTATGTAGTGATCTCCCCCTAGTGGTGGTGTATAATCTGTATGTAGTGATCTCCTCCTAGTGGTGGTGTATAATGTGTATGTAGTGAGCTCCCCCTAGTGGTGGTGTATAATGTGTATGTAGTGATCTCCCCCTAGTGGTGGTGTATAATGTGTATGTAGTGAGCTCCCCCAAGTGGTGGTGTATAATGTGTATGTAGTGATCTCCTCCTAGTGGTGGTGTATAATGTGTATGTAGTGATCTCCCCCTAGTGGTGGTGTATAATCTGTATGTAGTGATCTCCTCCTAGTGGTGGTGTATAATGTGTATGTAGTGATCTCCTCCTAGTGGTGGTGTATAATGTGTATGTAGTGAGCTCCCCCTAGTGGTGGTGTATAATGTGTATGTAGTGATCTCCTCCTAGTGGTGGTGTATAATGTGTATGTAGTGATCTCCCCCTAGTGGTGGTGTATAATGTGTATGTAGTGATCTCCTCCTAGTGGTGGTGTATAATGTGTATGTAGTGATCTCCTCCTAGTGGTGGTGTATAATGTGTATGTAGTGATCTCCTCCTAGTGGTGGTGTATAATGTGTATGTAGTGATCTCCTCCTAGTGGTGGTGTATAATGTGTATGTAGTGATCTCCTCCTAGTGGTGGTGTATAATGTGTATGTAGTGATCTCCTCCTAGTGGTGGTGTATAATCTGTATGTAGTGATCTCCTCCTAGTGGTGGTGTATAATCTGTATGTAGTGATCTCCTCCTAGTGGTGGTGTATAATGTGTATGTAGTGATCTCCCCCTAGTGGTGGTGTATAATGTGTATGTAGTGATCTCCCCCTAGTGGTGGTGTATAATGTGTATGTAGTGATCTCCCCCTAGTGGTGGTGTATAATGTGTATGTAGTGAGCTCCCCCTAGTGGTGGTGTATAATGTGTATGTAGTGATCCCCCCCTAGTGGTGGTGTATAATGTGTATGTAGTGATCTCCCCCTAGTGGTGGTGTATAATCTGTATGTAGTGATCTCCCCCTAGTGGTGGTGTATAATCTGTATGTAGTGATCTCCTCCTAGTGGTGTTGTATAATGTGTATGTAGTGATCTCCCCCTAGTGGTGGTGTATAATCTGTATGTAGTGATCTCCTCCTAGTGGTGGTGTATAATGTGTATGTAGTGATCTCCCCCTAGTGGTGGTGTATAATGTGTATGTAGTGATCTCCTCCTAGTGGTGGTGTATAATGTGTATGTAGTGATCTCCTCCTAGTGGTGGTGTATAATGTGTATGTAGTGAGCTCCCCCTAGTGGTGGTGTATAATGTGTATGTAGTGATCTCCTCCTAGTGGTGGTGTATAATGTGTATGTAGTGATCTCCCCCTAGTGGTGGTGTATAATGTGTATGTAGTGATCTCCCCCTAGTGGTGGTGTATAATGTGTATGTAGTGATCTCCTCCTAGTGGTGGTGTATAATGTGTATGTAGTGATCTCCTCCTAGTGGTGGTGTATAATGTGTATGTAGTGATCTCCCCCTAGGGGTGGTGTATAATGTGTATGTAGTGATCTCCCCCTAGTGGTGGTGTATAATGTGTATGTAGTGATCTCCCCCTAGTGGTGGTGTATAATCTGTATGTAGTGATCTCCTCCTAGTGGTGGTGTATAATCTGTATGTAGTGATCTCCTCCTAGTGGTGGTGTATAATGTGTATGTAGTGATCTCCCCCTAGTGGTGGTGTATAATGTGTATGTAGTGATCTCCCCCTAGTGGTGGTGTATAATCTGTATGTAGTGATCTCCCCCTAGTGGTGGTGTATAATGTGTATGTAGTGATCTCCTCCTAGTGGTGGTGTATAATCTGTATGTAGTGATCTCCTCCTAGTGGTGGTGTATAATGTGTATGTAGTGATCTCCCCCTAGTGGTGGTGTATAATGTGTATGTAGTGATCTCCCCCTAGTGGTGGTGTATAATGTGTATGTAGTGATCTCCCCCTAGTGGTGGTGTATAATGTGTATGTAGTGAGCTCCCCCTAGTGGTGGTGTATAATGTGTATGTAGTGATCTCCCCCTAGTGGTGGTGTATAATGTGTATGTAGTGATCTCCTCCTAGTGGTGGTGTATAATGTGTATGTAGTGATCTCCCCCTAGTGGTGGTGTATAATGTGTATGTAGTGATCTCCTCCTAGTGGTGGTGTATAAGGTGTATGTAGTGATCTCCCCCTAGTGGTGGTGTATAATGTGTATGTAGTGATCTCCTCCTAGTGGTGGTGTATAATGTGTATGTAGTGATCTCCCCCTAGTGGTGGTGTATAATGTGTATCTAGTGATCTCCCCCTAGTGGTGGTGTATAATGTGTATGTAGTGATCTCCTCCTAGTGGTGGTGTATAATGTGTATGTAGTGATCTCCCCCTAGTGGTGGTGTATAATGTGTATCTAGTGATCTCCCCCTAGTGGTGGTGTATAATGTGTATGTAGTGATCTCCTCCTAGTGGTGGTGTATAATGTGTATGTAGTGAGCTCCCCCTAGTGGTGATGTATAATCTGTATGTAGTGATCTCCCCTTAGTGGTGGTGTATAATGTGTATGTAGTGAGCTCCTCCTAGTGGTGATGTATAATGTGTATGTAGTGATCTCCTCCTAGTGGTGGTGTATAATGTGTATGTAGTGATCTCCTCCTAGTGGTGGTGTATAATCTGTATGTAGTGAGCTCCCCCTAGTGGTGGTGTATAATGTGTATGTAGTGATCTCCCCCTAGTGGTGGTGTATAAGGTGTATGTAGTGATCTCCCCCTAGTGGTGGTGTATAATGTGTATGTAGTGATCTCCCCCTAGTGGTGGTGTATAATCTGTATGTAGTGATCTCCCCCTAGTGGTGGTGTATAATGTGTATGTACTGAGCTCCTCAGGATGTGGTGACTGTGATGGTAAATTATTGGGTGTATATGGAGCAGTTTGCACTTGTCTTGTCTGATGTCCGGTATTTCGGCGCTGTATCCCCGCTCGCTCCCCGTTTTTTTTCTTTGACAAAATGACTTCCAGAAAGACGGCAGCGGGAAGCTCGGGATCGTGGAGTTCCAGATCCTGTGGAACAAAATCCGGAGTTGGCTGGTGAGTACAAGGGGGTGGAACTACAACTCCCAGCATGCATTATACACAGCGCGGAGGCAATGACTCCCCCTGAACCTCTCTGTGTGGTCACATGTTCTGTGGGGAGCGGTAACGAGCGCCAGCAAAACGAAATCCTAGTCTAGACAGAAGACTCCAAACTGATACATTGTAACAGCAAAGCGATGCACATTACACCAAACCCTCCACTGTGCGATGTCATGTCAGGGTTTGTTACAATGTATCAGTCCTGACAATCCTCTCATCTCTCTCCTTTCCATTTGGGCTGGAGATTTGGCAGCTTATTTATACTTGATACAATTGTAACGATTCTCAGCTGTGAGTAGTTTTCCATGGTGCAGTTTCTTCCGGGGGCAGTAAAGATAAATCCCCCCACATTGAGTCGTCACTGTTTCTCTTCGTGTCTTAGGGGATCTTCAGGGAACACGACCTGGACAAGTCTGGAACCATGAGCTCCTACGAGCTGCGGATGGCCCTGGAGGCTGCAGGTAAGTCTGTGCCCCGGGTGGAGTCTATTTCTGGGTCGGCGGGGGTAGTTTGGGCCGGTGCCCCAGGCGGTGCCTGTCCCTGGGTCGGCGGGGGTAGTTTGGGCCGGTGCCCCAGGCGGTGCCTGTCCCTGGGTCGGCGGGGGTAGTTTGGGCCCGGGTCAGAGTTGGTCACTGTCCCTTCTCTCCCCAGGGTTCCGGCTGAACAATAAGCTGATGCAGGTTCTGGTCGCCCGTTACGCTGACACCGAGCTGGGAATCGACTTTGACAACTTTGTGTCGTGCCTGGTGAAGCTGGAGGCCATGTTCAGTGAGTCCCTGTCTCCGCTGCAGGCGGCCGCCATCTTGGCTGGGCCCTTTGTCACTTCTTTTTCTTAACCAAAAATTTTTCTGCCATTAATTTTTTTTAAGGATTTTTCAAGGGGATTGACCCCGAGGGCAGCGGCGCAGCAGAGTTCAACCTGGGAGAGGTGAGTGCATGGCCGCAGGTGGCCCCTGGTGATGGGGCCCCACATCTGTACCATCAGGCTACAGGATAAGCTGCTAGAAATGATGTATGTAGACTGGCCACCAGGCGGCAGCACTGTACCAGTAGAATCCATGGGCCTGTATATACCGTATACATCAGGGGGAAGGTTCCTGCAGCTCCAGGACTTGATGGTGACATCACGCGGCAGTGTTCACACAGCTATGACATCATACATGATGTCACCGCTTCTCTCGCCCTTGGATACGGCGCAGATCTGTAGGATAACTCTCCTGTTCTCTTGCAGTGGTTGACGCTGACGATGTGTGGATAGACGTGGACCCCCGGACACAGCACGGTGCCCACTCACTAACCTCATCCTACAGGGGATATAATCACTAGGGCTAAACGCCAATCACGAAAGACTTCATTACACTCCCAGAAGCAGCCAATCGGAGCCCTGATCCTGACCCCGAGGGCTCCCGGTGCCTTGTAGATACAATCATAATAGAGTCTCTAGCCCCACCCACTGCGACAAACGAGCCCACAGACACCGCTTATCTCTGAACCCCCATAGCAGCATTTTATAGGAAAGTGTATTAGGATTGGGGCGTGTAGATCCGCAGCCGGCCCCCCCCCCCCCCCCCCCACTGGTGAAGGGCTCAACACACAGACTGGTGTGGGGGGGGCATCTGACCTGGCGAGGGCACCGCTCAGCCCCAGAGATTGATACAGCATGTACATGATAATAAAAAAAAACGGCAAAAAGAGTGTGCACCTTTATTTGTGAGCAAAATCACCCCAAAATTTCAGCTGAACCAACAAGGGGGAGAAGATGAAGACTGATATGGAGGTCTATGACCCGCTGTACACCATGGTGTATATATAGAAGGTGACCGCTAGCTACGGATGGTCCTGTGGATGGTGACCGCTGGCTACGGATGGTCCTGTGGATGGTGACCGCTGGCTACGGATGGTCCTGTGGATGGTGACCGCTGGCTACGGATGGTCCTGTGGATGGTGACCGCTGGCTACGGATGGTCCTGTGGATGGCGACCGCTGGCTACGGATGGTCCTGTGGATGGCGACCGCTGGCTACGGATGGTCCTGTGGATGGCGACCGCTGGCTACGGATGGTCCTGTGGATGGCGACCGCTGGCTACGGATGGTCCTGTGGATGGTGACCGCTGGCTATGGATGGTCCTGTGGATGGTGACCGCTGGCTATGGATGGTCCTGTGGATGGTGACCGCTGGCTATGGATGGTCCTGTGGATGGTGACCGCTGGCTATGGATGGTCCTGTGGATGGTGACCGCTGGCTACGGATGGTCCTGTGGATGGTGACCGCTGGCTACGGATGGTCCTGTGGATGGTGACCGCTGGCTACGGATGGTCCTGTGGATGGCGACCGCTGGCTACGGATGGTCCTGTGGATGGCGACCGCTGGCTACGGATGGTCCTGTGGATGGCGACCGCTGGCTACGGATGGTCCTGTGGATGGCGACCGCTGGCTACGGATGGTCCTGTGGATGGCGACCGCTGGCTACGGATGGTCCTGTGGATGGCGACCGCTGGCTACGGATGGTCCTGTGGATGGCGACCGCTGGCTACGGATGGTCCTGTGGATGGCGACCGCTGGCTACGGATGGTCCTGTGGATGGCGACCGCTGGCTACGGATGGTCCTGTGGATGGCGACCGCTGGCTACGGATGGTCCTGTGGATGGCGACCGCTGGCTACGGATGGTCCTGTGGATGGCGACCGCTGGCTACGGATGGTCCTGTGGATGGCGACCGCTGGCTACGGATGGTCCTGTGGATGGCGACCGCTGGCTACGGATGGTCCTGTGGATGGTGACCGCTGGCTACGGATGGTCCTGTGGATGGTGAGCGCTGGCAGAGTTTGACAGATAAACAGCCTTCTACTGAACCAAATGTATCACAATATCTGATAATTGATAAAATTGATGTAATTTCCATGTAGCCCCCCTTCCCCCCCTTATAGGAGAAGATAACAGATGGTCACAGCACTGGAAATGCTGCAGGATTGTAAATGCACTTACTGTAAATCTGGCAACATCTTTGATTGGAGAAGTCTTTTTAACTTTCTTCTTCTACCAGAATGCCATGTCAGCTTCTTCCAGCCACAACTCATCTCAGTAGAAAGCAACACAAAGATCTTGGTTCCTTCTTCACATAAACTTAATACTATTCTGCTTCTCCATTAGAGATCATTACTACATTACTATGCCCCAACAGGAGTCAAAATAGTAATGGTGCCCCCACAGTAGCCAATATATTTACAGGGTCCCTACAATAGCCAAGATAACATCGTAGTATATAAGATTGGGAAAAGACGCAAGACCTCAAAGCCCAACCTATAAGAATTACACAAATGTTTTTCCCTATAACCGGTGATATTTTTGCTCTCCAGAAAGGCATCCAGGCCTCTCCAGAACATGTACATAGAGTCCGCCATAACAACCTCCTCCATAGTCTCACTGCTCTTACAGTAAAGAATCCCTGTCTATGGTGATGGTAGAACCTCCTCCCCTCTAGGTGTAGAGGATGTCCCCTGTCTATGGTGATGGTAGAACCTCCTCTCCTCTAGGTGTAGAGGATGCCCCCTGTCTATGGTGATGGTAGAACCTCCTCCCCTCTAGGTGTAGAGGATGTCCCCTGTCTATGGTGATGGTAGAACCTCCTCTCCTCTAGGTGTAGAGGATGTCCCCTGTCTATGGTGATGGTAGAACCTCCTCTCCTCTAGGTGTAGAGGATGCCCCTGTCTATGGTGATGGTAGAACCCCCTCTCCTCTAGGTGTAGAGGATGCCCCTGTCTATGGTGATGGTAGAATCTCCTCTCCTCTAGGTGTAGAGGATGCCCCTGTCTATGGTGATGGTAGTATCTCCTCTCCTCTAGGTGTAGAGGATGCCCCCTGTCTATGGTGATGGTAGAACCTCCTCTCCTCTAGGTGTAGAGGATGCCCCCTGTCTATGGCGATGGTAGAACCTCCTCTCCTCTAGGTGTAGAGGATGCCCCTGTCTATGGTGATGGTAGAACCTCCTCTCCTCTAGGTGTAGAGGATGCCCCTGTCTATGGTGATGGTAGAACCTCCTCTCCTCTAGGTGTAGAGGATGCCCCTGTCTATGGTGATGGTAGAACCTCCTCTCCTCTAGGTGTAGAGGATGCCCCTGTCTATGGTGATGGTAGAACCTCCTCTCCTCTAGGTGTAGAGGATGCCTCCTGTCTATGGTGATGGTAGAACCTCCTCTCCTCTAGGTGTAGAGGATGCCCCCTGTCTATGGCGATGGTAGAACCTCCTCTCCTCTAGGTGTAGAGGATGCCCCTGTCTATGGTGATGGTAGAACCTCCTCTCCTCTAGGTGTAGAGGATGCCCCCTGTCTATGGTGATGGTAGAACCTCCTCTCCTCTAGGTGTAGAGGATGTCCCCTGTCTATGGTGATGGTAGAACCTCCTCTCCTCTAGGTGTAGAGGATGCCCCCTGTCTATGGTGTTGGTAGAACCTCCTCTCCTCTTGGTGTAGAGGATGCCCCCTGTCTATGGTGATGGTAGAACCTCCTCTCCTCTAGGTGTAGAGGATGCCCCTTGTCTATGTTGATGGTAGAACCTCCTCTCCTCTAGGTGTAGAGGATGCCCCCTGTCTATGGTGATGGTAGAACCTCCTCTCCTCTAGGTGTAGAGGATGCCCCCTGTCTATGGTGATGGTAGAACCTCCTCTCCTCTAGGTGTAGAGGATGCCCCCTGTCTATGGTGATGGTAGAACCTCCTCTCCTCTAGGTGTAGAGGATGGCCCCTGTCTATGGTGATGGTAGAACCTCCTCTCCTCTAGGTGTAGAGGATGCCCCCTGTCTATGGTGATGGTAGAACCTCCTCTCCTCTAGGTGTAGAGGATGCCCCCTGTCTATGGTGATGGTAGAACCTCCTCTCCTCTAGGTGTAGAGGATGCCCCCTGTCTATGGTGATGGTAGAACCTCCTCTCCTCTAGGTGTAGAGGATGCCCCCTGTCTATGGTGATGGTACAACCTCCTCTCCTCTAGGTGTAGGGGATGCCCCCTGTCTATGGTGATGGTAGAATCTCCTCTCCTCTAGGTGTAGAGGATGCCCTTGTCTATGTTGATGGTAGAACCTCCTCTCCTCTAGGTGTAGAGGATGCCCCCTGTCTATGGTGATGGTAGAACCTCCTCTCCTCTAGGTGTAGAGGATGCCCCCTGTCTATGGTGATGGTAGAACCTCCTCTAGGTGTAGAGGATGCCCCCTGTCTATGGTGATGGTAGAACCTCCTCTCCTCTAGGTGTAGAGGATGCCCCTGTCTATGGTGATGATAGAACCTCCTCTCCTCTAGGTGTAGAGGATGTCCCTGTCTATGGTGATGGTAGAACCTCCTCTCCTCTAGGTGTAGAGGATGCCCCTGTCTATGGTGATGGTAGAACCTCCTCTCCTCTAGGTGTAGAGGATGCCCCCTGTCTATGGTGATGGTAAAACCTCCTCTCCTCTAGGTGTAGAGGATGCCCCTGTCTATGGTGTTGATAGAACCTCCTCTCCTCTAGGTGTAGAGGATGCCCCTGTCTATGGTGATGGTAGAACCTCCTCTCCTCTAGGTGTAGAGGATGCCCCTGTCTATGGTGATGGTAGAACCTCCTCTCCTCTAGGTGTAGAGGATGCCCCCTGTCTATGGTGATGGTAGAACCTCCTCTCCTCTAGGTGTAGAGGATGCCCCCTGTCTATGGTGATGGTAGAACCTCCTCTCCTCTAGGTGTGGAGGATGCTCCCTGTCTATGGTGAGGGTAGAACCTCCTCTCCTCTAGGTGTAGAGGATGCCCCCTGTCTATGGTGATGGTAGAACCTCCTCTCCTCTAGGTGTAGAGGATGCCCCCTGTCTATGGTGATGGTAGAACCTCCTCTCCTCTAGGTGTAGAGGATGTCCCCTGTCTATGGTGATGGTAGAACCTCCTCTCCTCTAGGTGTAGGGGATGCCCCCTGTCTATGGTGATGGTAGAACCTCCTCTCCTCTAGGTGTAGAGGATGCCCCTGTCTATGGTGATGGTAGAGCCTGCTCTCCTCTAGGTGTAGAGGATGCCCCCTGTCTATGGTGATGGTAGAACCTCCTCTCCTCTAGGTGTAGAGGATGCCCCTGTCTATGGTGATGGTAGAATCTCCTCTCCTCTAGGTGTAGAGGATGCCCCTGTCTATGGTGATGGTAGAGCCTCCTCTCCTCTAGGTGTAGAGGATGCCTCCTGTCTATGGTGATGGTAGAACCTCCTCTTCTCTAGGTGTAGAGGATGCCCCCTGTCTATGGTGATGGTAGAACCTCCTCTCCTCTAGAAGTAGAGGATGCCCCCTGTCTATGGTGATGGTAGAACCTCCTCTCCTCTAGATGTAGAGGATGCCCCCTGTCTATGGTGATGGTAGAACCTCCTCTCCTCTAGGTGTAGAGGATGCCCTCTGTCTATGGTGATGGTAGAACCTCCTCTCCTCTAGGTGTAGAGGATGTCCACTGTCTATGGTGATGGTAGAACCTCCTCTCCTCTAGGTGTAGAGGATGCCCCCTGTCTATGGTGATGGTAGAACCTCCTCTCCTCTAGGTGTAGAGGATGTCCCCTGTCTATGGTGATGGTAGAACCTCCTCTCCTCTAGGTGTAGGGGATGCCCCCTGTCTATGGTGATGGTAGAACCTCCTCTCCTCTAGGTGTAGAGGATGCCCCTGTCTATGGTGATGGTAGAGCCTGCTCTCCTCTAGGTGTAGAGGATGCCCCCTGTCTATGGTGATGGTAGAACCTCCTCTCCTCTAGGTGTAGAGGATGCCCCTGTCTATGGTGATGGTAGAATCTCCTCTCCTCTAGGTGTAGAGGATGCCCCTGTCTATGGTGATGGTAGAGCCTCCTCTCCTCTAGGTGTAGAGGATGCCCCCTGTCTATGGTGATGGTAGAACCTCCTCTTCTCTAGGTGTAGAGGATGCCCCCTGTCTATGGTGATGGTAGAACCACCTCTCCTCTAGAAGTAGAGGATGCCCCCTGTCTATGGTGATGGTAGAACCTCCTCTCCTCTAGATGTAGAGGATGCCCCCTGTCTATGGTGATGGTAGAACCTCCTCTCCTCTAGGTGTAGAGGATGCCCTCTGTCTATGGTGATGGTAGAACCTCCTCTCCTCTAGGTGTAGAGGATGTCCACTGTCTATGGTGATGGTAGAACCTCCTCTCCTCTAGGTGTAGAGGAAGTGCCCTGTCTATAGTGATGGTAGAACCTCCTCTCCTCTAGGTGTAGAGGATGCCCCCTGTCTATGGTGATGGTAGAACCTCCTCTCCTCTAGGTGTAGAGGATGCCCCCTGTCTATGGTGATGGTAGATTCTCCTCTCCTCTAGGTGTAGAGGATGCCCCCTGTCTATGGTGATGGTAGAACCTCCTCTCCTCTAGGTGTAGAGGATGCCCCTGTCTATGGTAATGATAGAACCTCCTCTCCTCTAGGTGTAGAGGATGCCCCTGTCTATGGTGATGGTAGAACCTCCTCTCCTCTAGGTGTAGAGGATGCCCCCTGTCTATGGTGATGGTAGAACCTCCTCTCCTCTAGGTGTAGAGGATGTCCCCTGTCTATGGTGAGGGTAGAACCTCCTCTCCTATAGGTGTAGAGGATGCCCCCTGTCTATGGTGATGGTAGAACCTCCTCTCCTCTAGGTGTAGAGGATGCCCCCTGTCTATGGTGATGGTAGAACCTCCTCTCCTCTAGGTGTAGAGGATGTCCCCTGTCTATGGTGATGGTAGAACATCCTCTCCTCTAGGTGTAGGGGATGCCCCCTGTCTATGGTGATGGTAGAACCTCCTCTCCTCTAGGTGTAGAGGATGCCCCCTGTCTATGGTGATGGTAGAACCTCCTCTCCTCTAGGTGTAGAGGATGTCCCCTGTCTATGGTGATGGTAGAACCTCCTCTCCTCTAGGTGTAGAGGATGCCCCCTGTCTATGGTGATGGTAGAACCTCCTCTCCTCTAGGTGTAGAGGATGCCCCCTGTCTATGGTGATGGTAGAACCTCCTCTCCTCTAGGTGTAGAGGATGCCCCCTGTCTATGGTGATGGTAGAACCTCCTCTCCTCTAGATGTAGAGGATGCCCCCTGTCTATGGTGATGGTAGAACCTCCTCTCCTCTAGGTGTAGAGGATGCCCCCTGTCTATGGTGATGGTAGAATGTCCTCTCCTCTAGGTGTAGAGGATGCCCCTGTCTATGGTGATGGTAGAGCCTCCTCTCCTCTAGGTGTAGAGGATGTCCCCTGTCTATGGTGATGGTAGAACCTCCTCTCCTCTAGGTGTAGAGGATGCCCCCTGTCTATGGTGATGGTAGAACCTCCTCTCCTCTAGGTGTAGAGGATGTCCCCTGTCTATGGTGATGGTAGAACCTCCTCTCCTCTAGGTGTAGAGGATGCCCCCTGTCTATGGTGATGGTAGAACCTCCTCTCCTCTAGGTGTAGAGGATGTCCCCTGTCTATGGTGATGGTAGAACCTCCTCTCCTCTAGGTGTAGAGGATGTCCTCTGTCTATGGTGATGGCAGAAACTCCTCTCCTCTAGGTGTAGAGGATGCCCCCTGTCTATGGTGATGGTAGAACCTCCTCTCCTCTAGGTGTAGAGGATGTCCTCTGTCTATGGTGATGGTAGAATCTCCTCTCCTCTAGGTGTAGAGGATGCCCCTGTCTATGGTGATGGTAGAGCCTCCTCTCCTCTAGGTGTAGAGGATGTCCCCTGTCTATGGTGATGGTAGAACCTCCTCTCCTCTAGGTGTAGAGGATGTCCTCTGTCTATGGTGATGGCAGAAACTCCTCTCCTCTAGGTGTAGAGGATGCCCCCTGTCTATGGTGATGGTAGAACCTCCTCTCCTCTAGGTGTAGAGGATGTCCCCTGTCTATGGTGATGGCAGAAACTCCTCTCCTCTAGGTGTAGAGGATGTCCCCTGTCTATGGTGATGGCAGAAACTCCTCTCCTCTAGGTGTAGAGGATACCCCCTGTCTATGGTGATGGTAGACCCTCCTCTCCTCTAGGTGTAGAGGATGTCCCCTGTCTATGGTGATGATAGAACCTCCTCTCCTCTAGGTGTAGAGGATGTCCCTGTCTATGGTGATGGTAGAACCTCCTCCCCTCTAGGTGTAGAGGATGTCCCCTGTCTATGATGATGGTAGAACCTCCTCTCCTCTAGGTGTAGAGGATGCCCCCTGTCTATGGTGATGGTAGAACCTCCTCTCCTCTAGGTGTAGAGGATGCCCCCTGTCTATGGTGATGGTAGAACCTCCTCCCCTCTAGGTGTAGAGGATGTCCCCTGTCTATGATGATGGTAGAACCTCCTCTCCTCTAGGTGTAGAGGATGCCTCCTGTCTATGGTGATGGTAGAACCTCCTCTCCTCTAGGTGTAGAGGATGCCCCCTGTCTATGGTGATGGTAGAACCTCCTCTCCTCTAGGTGTAGAGGATGCCCCTGTCTATGGTGATGCTAGAACCTCCTCTCCTCTAGGTGTAGAGGATGTCCCCTGTCTATGGTGATGGTAGAACCTCCTCTCCTCTAGGTGTAGAGGATGCCCCCTGTCTATGGTGATGGTAGAACCTCCTCTCCTCTAGGTGTAGAGGATGCCCCTGTCTATGGTGATGGTAGAACCTCCTCTCCTCTGGGTGTAGAAGATGCCCCCTGTCTATGGTGATGGTAGAACCTCCTCTCCTCTAGGTGTAGAGGATGCCCCCTGTCTATGGTGATGGTAGAACCTCCTCTCCTCTAGGTGTAGAGGATGTCCCCTGTCTATGGTGATGGTAGAACCTCCTCTCCTCTAGGTGTAGAGGATGCCCCCTGTCTATGGTGATGGTAGAACCTCCTCTCCTCTAGGTGTAGAGGATGCTCCCTGTCTATGGTGATGGTAGAACCTCCTCTCCTCTAGGTGTAGAAGATGCCCCCTGTCTATGGTGATGGTAGAACCTCCTCTCCTCTAGGTGTAGAGGATGCCTCCTGTCTATAGTGATGGTAGACCCTCCTCTCCTCTAGGTGTAGAGGATGTCCCCTGTCTATGGTAATGGTAGAACCTCCTCTCCTCTAGGTGTAGAGGATGCCCCCTGTCTATGGTGATGGTAGAACCTCCTCTCCTCTAGGTGTAGAGGATGCCCCCTCTCTATGGTGATGGTAGAACCTCCTCTCCTCTAGGTGTAGAGGATGTCCCCTGTCTATGGTGATGGTAGAACCTCCTCTCCTCTAGGTGTAGAGGATGTCCCCTGTCTATGGTGATGGTAGAACCTCCTCTCCTCTAGATGTAGAGGATGGACCGTGTCTATAGTGATGGTAGAACCTCCTCTCCTCTAGGTGTAGAGGATGCCCCTGTCTATGGTGATGGTAGAACCTCCTCTCCTCTAGGTGTAGAGGATGCCCCATGTCTATGGTGATGGTAGAACCTCCTCTCCTCTAGGTGTAGAGGATGCCCCCTGTCTATGGTGATGGTAGAACCTCCTCTCCTCTAGGTGTAGAGGATGCCCCCTGTCTATGGTGATGGTAGAACCTCCTCTCCTCTAGGTGTAGAGGATGTCCCCTGTCTATGGTGATGGTAGTACCTCCTCTTCTCTAGGTGTAGAGGATGCCCCCTGTCTATGGTGATGGTAGAACCTCCTCTAGGTGTAGAGGATGCCCCCTGTCTATGGTGATGGTAGAACCTCCTCTCCTCTAGGTGTAGAGGATGCCCCCTGTCTATGGTGATGGTAGAACCTCCTCTCCTCTAGGTGTAGAGGATGCCCCCTGTCTATGGTGATGTATGGAGGCAGTATTGTACAGGTGTACAGTGTAGCGGTGTTTGGGGACGGTAGGGCAGTATTGTATAGGTGTACAGTGTAGCGGTGTTTGGGGACGGTAGGGCAGTATTGTATAGGTGTACAGTGTAGCGGTGTTTGGGGACGGTAGGGCAGTATTGTATAGGTGTACAGTGTAGCAGTGTTTGGGGACGGCAGGGCAGTATTGTATAGGTGTACAGTGTAGCAGTGTTTGGGGACGGTAGGGCAGTATTGTATAGGTGTACAGTGTAGCGGTGTTTGGGGACGGCAGGGCAGTATTGTATAGGTGTACAGTGTAGCGGTGTTTGGGGACGGTAGGGCAGTATTGTATAGGTGTACAGTGTAGCGGTGTTTGGGTACGGTAGGGCAGTATTGTATAGGTGTACAGTGTAGCAGTGTTTGGGTACGACAGGGGAGTATTGTATAGGTGTACAGTGTAGCGGTGTTTGGGTACGGTAGGGCAGTATTGTATAGGTGTACAGTGTAGCAGTGTTTGGGTACGACAGGGGAGTATTGTATAGGTGTACAGTGTAGCGGTGTTTGGGGACGGTAGGGCAGTATTGTATAGGTGTACAGTGTAGCAGTGTTTGGGGACGGTAGGGCAGTATTGTATAGGTGTACAGTGTAGCGGTGTTTGGGTACGGCAGGGCAGTATTGTATAGGTGTACAGTGTAGCGGTGTTTGGGGACGGTAGGGCAGTATTGTATAGGTGTACAGTGTAGCAGTGTTTGGGTACGGCAGGGCAGTATTGTATAGGTGTACAGTGTAGCGGTGTTTGGGGACGGCAGGGCAGTATTGTATAGGTGTACAGTGTAGCGGTGTTTGGGTAGGGTAGGGCAGTATTGTATAGGTGTACAGTGTAGCGGTGTTTGGGTGCGGTAGGGCAGTATTGTATAGGTGTACAGTGTAGCGGTGTTTGGGTACGGCAGGGCAGTATTGTATAGGTGTAGCGGTGTTTGGGGACGGTAGGGCAGTATTGTATAGGTGTACAGTGTAGCGGTGTTTGGGGACGGTAGGGCAGTATTGTATAGGTGTACAGTGTAGCGGTGTTTGGGTACGGCAGGGCAGTATTGTATAGGTGTACAGTGTAGCGGTGTTTGGGGACGGTAGGGCAGTATTGTATAGGTGTACAGTGTAGCGGTGTTTGGGGACGGTAGGGCAGTATTGTATAGGTGTACAGTGTAGCAGTGTTTGGGGACGGCAGGGCAGTATTGTATAGGTGTACAGTGTAGCGGTGTTTGGGGACGGTAGGGCAGTATTGTATAGGTGTACAGTGTAGCGGTGTTTGGGTACGGTAGGGCAGTATTGTATAGGTGTACAGTGTAGCGGTGTTTGGGGACGGCAGGGCAGTATTGTATAGGTGTACAGTGTAGCGGTGTTTGGGGACGGTAGGGCAGTATTGTATAGGTGTACAGTGTAGCGGTGTTTGGGTACGGTAGGGCAGTATTGTATAGGTGTACAGTGTAGCGGTGTTTGGGGACGGTAGGGCAGTATTGTATAGGTGTACAGTGTAGCAGTGTTTGGGTACGACAGGGGAGTATTGTATAGGTGTACAGTGTAGCGGTGTTTGGGGACGGTAGGGCAGTATTGTATAGGTGTACAGTGTAGCAGTGTTTGGGGACGGTAGGGCAGTATTGTATAGGTGTACAGTGTAGCGGTGTTTGGGTACGGCAGGGCAGTATTGTATAGGTGTACAGTGTAGCGGTGTTTGGGGACGGTAGGGCAGTATTGTATAGGTGTACAGTGTAGCGGTGTTTGGGTACGGCAGGGCAGTATTGTATAGGTGTACAGTGTAGCGGTGTTTGGGGACGGCAGGGCAGTATTGTATAGGTGTACAGTGTAGCAGTGTTTGGGTACGGCAGGGCAGTATTGTATAGGTGTACAGTGTAGCGGTGTTTGGGGACGGTAGGGCAGTATTGTATAGGTGTACAGTGTAGCAGTGTTTGGGTACGGCAGGGCAGTATTGTATAGGTGTACAGTGTAGCGGTGTTTGGGGACGGCAGGGCAGTATTGTATAGGTGTACAGTGTAGCGGTGTTTGGGTAGGGTAGGGCAGTATTGTATAGGTGTACAGTGTAGCGGTGTTTGGGGACGGTAGGGGAGTATTGTATAGGTGTACAGTGTAGCGGTGTTGTACAGGTGTACAGTGTGGCGGTGTTTGGGTGCGGTAGGGCAGTATTGTATAGGTGTACAGTGTAGCGGTGTTTGGGTACGGCAGGGCAGTATTGTATAGGTGTAGCGGTGTTTGGGGACGGTAGGGCAGTATTGTATAGGTGTACAGTGTAGCGGTGTTTGGGGACGGTAGGGCAGTATTGTATAGGTGTACAGTGTAGCGGTGTTTGGGTACGGCAGGGCAGTATTGTATAGGTGTACAGTGTAGCGGTGTTTGGGGACGGCAGGGCAGTATTGTATAGGTGTACAGTGTAGCAGTGTTTGGGGACGGCAGGGCAGTATTGTATAGGTGTACAGTGTAGCAGTGTTTGGGTACGGCAGGGGAGTATTGTATAGGTGTACAGTGTAGCGGTGTTTGGGGACGGCAGGGGAGTATTGTATAGGTGTACAGTGTAGCGGTGTTTGGGGACGGTAGGGCAGTATTGTATAGGTGTACAGTGTAGCGGTGTTTGGGTACGGCAGGGCAGTATTGTATAGGTGTACAGTGTAGCGGTGTTTGGGGACGGTAGGGCAGTATTGTATAGGTGTACAGTGTAGCAGTGTTTGGGGACGGCAGGGCAGTATTGTATAGGTGTACAGTGTAGCGGTGTTTGGGGACGGTAGGGCAGTATTGTATAGGTGTACAGTGTAGCGGTGTTTGGGTACGGTAGGGCAGTATTGTATAGGTGTACAGTGTAGCGGTGTTTGGGGACGGCAGGGCAGTATTGTATAGGTGTACAGTGTAGCGGTGTTTGGGGACGGTAGGGCAGTATTGTATAGGTGTACAGTGTAGCGGTGTTTGGGTACGGTAGGGCAGTATTGTATAGGTGTACAGTGTAGCAGTGTTTGGGTACGACAGGGGAGTATTGTATAGGTGTACAGTGTAGCGGTGTTTGGGGACGGTAGGGCAGTATTGTATAGGTGTACAGTGTAGCAGTGTTTGGGGACGGTAGGGCAGTATTGTATAGGTGTACAGTGTAGCGGTGTTTGGGTACGGCAGGGCAGTATTGTATAGGTGTACAGTGTAGCGGTGTTTGGGGACGGTAGGGCAGTATTGTATAGGTGTACAGTGTAGCAGTGTTTGGGTACGGCAGGGCAGTATTGTATAGGTGTACAGTGTAGCGGTGTTTGGGGACGGTAGGGCAGTATTGTATAGGTGTACAGTGTAGCAGTGTTTGGGTACGGCAGGGCAGTATTGTATAGGTGTACAGTGTAGCGGTGTTTGGGGACGGCAGGGCAGTATTGTATAGGTGTACAGTGTAGCGGTGTTTGGGTAGGGTAGGGCAGTATTGTATAGGTGTACAGTGTAGCGGTGTTTGGGGACGGTAGGGGAGTATTGTATAGGTGTACAGTGTAGCGGTGTTGTACAGGTGTACAGTGTGGCGGTGTTTGGGTGCGGTAGGGCAGTATTGTATAGGTGTACAGTGTAGCGGTGTTTGGGTACGGCAGGGCAGTATTGTATAGGTGTAGCGGTGTTTGGGGACGGTAGGGCAGTATTGTATAGGTGTACAGTGTAGCAGTGTTTGGGTACGGCAGGGGAGTATTGTATAGGTGTACAGTGTAGCGGTGTTTGGGGACGGTAGGGCAGTATTGTATAGGTGTACAGTGTAGCGGTGTTTGGGTACGGCAGGGCAGTATTGTATAGGTGTACAGTGTAGCGGTGTTTGGGGACGGCAGGGGAGTATTGTATAGGTGTACAGTGTAGCGGTGTTTGGGTAGGGTAGGGCAGTATTGTATAGGTGTACAGTGTAGCGGTGTTTGGGGACGGTAGGGGAGTATTGTATAGGTGTACAGTGTAGCGGTGTTGTACAGGTGTACAGTGTGGCGGTGTTTGGGTGCGGTAGGGCAGTATTGTATAGGTGTACAGTGTAGCGGTGTTTGGGTACGGCAGGGCAGTATTGTATAGGTGTAGCGGTGTTTGGGGACGGTAGGGCAGTATTGTATAGGTGTACAGTGTAGCAGTGTTTGGGTACGGCAGGGGAGTATTGTATAGGTGTACAGTGTAGCGGTGTTTGGGGACGGTAGGGCAGTATTGTATAGGTGTACAGTGTAGCGGTGTTTGGGTACGGCAGGGCAGTATTGTATAGGTGTACAGTGTAGCGGTGTTTGGGGACGGCAGGGCAGTATTGTATAGGTGTACAGTGTAGCAGTGTTTGGGGACGGCAGGGCAGTATTGTATAGGTGTACAGTGTAGCAGTGTTTGGGTACGGCAGGGCAGTATTGTATAGGTGTACAGTGTAGCGGTGTTTGGGGACGGCAGGGCAGTATTGTATAGGTGTACAGTGTAGCGGTGTTTGGGTACGGCAGGGGAGTATTGTATAGGTGTACAGTGTAGCGGTGTTTGGGGACGGCAGGGGAGTATTGTATAGGTGTACAGTGTAGCGGTGTTTGGGTACGGTAGGGCAGTATTGTATAGGTGTACAGTGTAGCGGTGTTTGGGGACGGTAGGGCAGTATTGTATAGGTGTACAGTGTAGCAGTGTTTGGGTACGGCAGGGGAGTATTGTATAGGTGTACAGTGTAGCGGTGTTTGGGTACGGTAGGGCAGTATTGTATAGGTGTACAGTGTAGCAGTGTTTGGGTACGGCAGGGGAGTATTGTATAGGTGTACAGTGTAGCGGTGTTTGGGTACGGTAGGGCAGTATTGTATAGGTGTACAGTGTAGCAGTGTTTGGGTACGGCAGGGGAGTATTGTATAGGTGTACAGTGTAGCGGTGTTTGGGTACGGTAGGGCAGTATTGTATAGGTGTACAGTGTAGCGGTGTTTGGGTACGGCAGGGCAGTATTGTATAGGTGTAGCGGTGTTTGGGGACGGTAGGGCAGTATTGTATAGGTGTACAGTGTAGCGGTGTTTGGGTACGGTAGGGCAGTATTGTATAGGTGTACAGTGTAGCGGTGTTTGGGGACGGTAGGGCAGTATTGTATAGGTGTACAGTGTAGCGGTGTTTGGGTACGGTAGGGCAGTATTGTATAGGTGTACAGTGTAGCGGTGTTTGGGTACGGTAGGGCAGTATTGTATAGGTGTACAGTGTAGCGGTGTTTGGGTACGGTAGGGCAGTATTGTATAGGTGTACAGTGTAGCGGTGTTTGGGGACGGCAGGGCAGTATTGTATAGGTGTACAGTGTGGCGGTGTTTGGGGACGGTAGGGCAGTATTGTATAGGTGTACAGTGTAGCAGTGTTTGGGTACGGCAGGGGAGTATTGTATAGGTGTACAGTGTAGCGGTGTTTGGGTACGGTAGGGCAGTATTGTATAGGTGTACAGTGTAGCAGTGTTTGGGTACGGCAGGGGAGTATTGTATAGGTGTACAGTGTAGCGGTGTTTGGGTACGGCAGGGCAGTATTGTATAGGTGTAGCGGTGTTTGGGGACGGTAGGGCAGTATTGTATAGGTGTACAGTGTAGCAGTGTTTGGGTACGGCAGGGGAGTATTGTATAGGTGTACAGTGTAGCGGTGTTTGGGTACGGTAGGGCAGTATTGTATAGGTGTACAGTGTAGCGGTGTTTGGGTACGGTAGGGCAGTATTGTATAGGTGTACAGTGTAGCGGTGTTTGGGGACGGTAGGGCAGTATTGTATAGGTGTACAGTGTAGCAGTGTTTGGGTACGGCAGGGGAGTATTGTATAGGTGTACAGTGTAGCGGTGTTTGGGTACGGTAGGGCAGTATTGTATAGGTGTACAGTGTAGCGGTGTTTGGGTACGGCAGGGGAGTATTGTATAGGTGTACAGTGTAGCAGTGTTTGGGTACGGCAGGGGAGTATTGTATAGGTGTACAGTGTAGCAGTGTTTGGGTACGGCAGGGGAGTATTGTATATTGTATAGTATGTTGGTGTGCAGGTTATATTGCGGTATTATATAATTGTATAATATGGGCAGCAGTTTGTAGCTTCTCCATGTAGCAGTGTTATTTATGTGCAGGTCGTGGCTTTGTTATTTCTCAGCTCCTGTTTTAGACTTGATGATTATTTTAATCTCCTGAGATCTCCACCTCTATTTATACCATAAGAAACAATGAAGCAAAAAAATTATCGCCCAAGACTGAGGAAATCCTACACCAGACTGTGATACGCCCTGTATCCAACACAGAAAGGATCACCCCCATCATCCCCCAGCCTGGAACCTCTGGTCTCCCAGGCAGAGCAGACATAACTAATGGATTCAGAGACCTATTGGGGGAGATTTATCAGAAGCGTCTGAGGTAAAACTGTTCTGGTTGCCCACGGAAACCAATCAGAGCTCAGCTTTAAGCAGCTGTGGGAAAATGAAAGCTGAGCTCTGATTGGTTACCATGGGTAACAGTAGCAGTTCTGCTGTCAGAGACCTCTGATAACTCCACCCCATCCTGTCCACATACAACAGACATGACCAATCAATGCATAGACCTGTGCTGTTCATAGAGCAGACATGACCAATCAATGCATAGACCTGTGCTGTTTATAGAGCAGACATGACCAATCAATGCATAGACCTGTCCTCTTTACAGAGCAGACATGACCGATCAATGCATAGACCTGTGCTGTTTATAGAGCAGACCTGACCAATCAATGCACAGACCTGTGCTGTTTATAAAGCAGACCTGACCAATCAATGCATAGACCTGTGCTGTTTATAGAGCAGACCTGACCAATCAATGCACAGACCTGTGCTGTTTATAGAGCGGACATGACCGATCAATGCACAGACCTGTGCTGTTTATAAGGCAGACCTGACCAATCAATGCACAGACCTGTGCTGTTTATAAAGCAGACCTGACCGATCAATGCATAGACCTGTGCTGTTTATAGAGCAGACCTGACCAATCAATGCATAGACCTGTGCTGTTTATAGAGCAGACCCGACCAATCAATGCACAGACCTGTGCTGTTTATAGAGCAGACCTGACCAATCAATGCATAGACCTGTGCTGTTCATAGAGCAGACCTGACCAATCAATGCATAGACCTGTGCTGTTTATAGAGCAGACCTGACCAATCAATGCATAGACCTGTGCTGTTTATAAAGCAGACCCGACCAATCAATGCATAGACCTGTGCTGTTTATAGAGCAGACATGACCAATCAATGCATAGACCTGTGCTGTTTATAAAGCAGACCCGACCAATCAATGCACAGACCTGTGCTGTTTATAAGGCAGACCTGACCAATCAATGCACAGACCTGTGCTGTTTATAAAGCAGACCTGACCAATCAATGCATACACCTGTGCGGTTTATAGAGCAGACCCGACCAATCAATGCACAGACCGCTGCTGTTTATAGAGCAGACCCGACCAATCAATGCATAGACCTGTGCTGTTTATAGAGCAGACCTGACCAATCAATGCATAGACCTGTGCTGTTTATAAAGCAGACCTGACCAATCAATGCATAGACCTGTGCTGTTTATAAAGCAGACCTGACCAATCAATGCACAGACCTGTGCTGTTCATAGAGCAGACCTGATCAGTCAATGCATAGACCTGTGCTGTTCATAGAGCGGACATGACCAATCAATGCACAGACCTGTGCTGTATATAAAGCAGACCTGACCAATCAATGCATAGACCTGTGCTGTTCATAGAGCGGACCTGACCAATCAATGCATAGACCTGTGCTGTTCATAGAGCAGACCTGACCAATCAATGCATAGACCTGTGCTGTTTATAGAGCAGACCTGACCAATCAATGCATAGACCTGTGCTGTTTATAGAGCAGACCTGACCAATCAATGCATAGACCTGTGCTGTTTATAGAGCAGACCTGACCAATCAATGCATAGACCTGTGCTGTTCATAGAGCGGACATGACACCTGGATATACTGAATAGACATGGCCCAGTGACCCTTGGGCGGCTCCACTCCTGGGGTCCTGGGGGTCAGAGAGTTTGTGGAATGTTGGGCCATTAGTCGGACACTTTCTGCTATCAGGGATGTGGCAGACGTTACAGAGCAGCGGGTGCTGGGGTGGTCACAGCGAGGGGCAGCTGCGACTGATGGACGGAGGGGGAACAGCTGTGGGGACAGGACAATGGTCTGATTGTCCCTCAGCTGCTGTGTGTGGTGTAAATATAGAACATGAGAGGAGGAACGAGTGTCAGCTCTGGGGGTCACTAGTAACCGCACCTTCTGTGTACAATACAAGACTCATGGGGTATCGTAAGGATAACCCCCAAAATTGTGAATGGTATATAATCCGATATATCACTGCTACCTGTCTCCTGTATAATATCATTGCTACCTGTGCCCTCCTCCTGTATAATATCACCGCTACCTGTCCCCTCCTCCTGTATAATATCACTGCTACCTGTCCCCTCCTCCTGTATAATATCACTGCTACCTGTCTCCTGTATAATATCATTGCTACCTGTGCCCTCCTCCTGTATAATATCACCGCTACCTGTCCCCTCCTCCTGTATAATATCACTGCTACCTGTCCCCTCCTCCTGTATAATATCACTGCTACCTGTCTCCTGTATAATATCATTGCTATCTGTCCCCTCCTCCTGTATAATATCACTGCTACCTGTCTCCTGTATAATATCACTGCTACCTGTCCCCTCCTCCTGTATAATATCACTGCTACCTGTCTCCACCTCCAGTATAATATCACTGCTACCTGTCCCCTCCTCCTGTATAATATCACTGCTACCTGTCTCCTGTATAATATCATTGCTACCTGTCTCCTCCTGTATAATATCACTGCTACCTGTCCCCTCCTGAATAATATCACTGCTACCTGTCCCCTCCTCCTGTATAACATCACTGCTACCTGTCTCCTGTATAATATCATTGCTATCTGTCTCCTCCTGTATAATATCACTGCTACCTGTCTCCTGTATAATATCACTGCTACCTGTCTCCTGTATAATATCACTGCTACCTGTCTCCTGTATAATATCACCGCTACCTGTCCCCTCCTCCTGTATAATATCACTGCTACCTGTCCCCTCCTCCTGTATAATATCACTGCTACCTGTCCCCTCCTCCTGTATAATATCACTGCTACCTGTCCCCTCCTGAATAATATCACTGCTACCTGTCGCCTCCTCCTGTATAATATCACTGCTACCTGTCCCCTCCTCCTGTATAATATCACTGCTACCTGTCCCCTCCTCCTGTATAATATCACTGCTACCTGTCCCCTCCTCCTGTATAATATCACTGCTACCTGTCCCCTCCTCCTGTATAATATCACTGCTACCTGTCGCCTCCTCCTGTATAATATCACTGCTACCCCTCTCCAGTATAATATCATTGCTACCTGTCTCCTCCTGTATAATATCACTGCTACCTGTCCCCTCCTGAATAATATCACTGCTACCTGTCCCCTCCTACTGTATAATATCACTGCTACCTGTCTCCTGTATAATATCACTGCTACCTATCCCCTCCTCCTGTATAATATCACTGCTACCTGTCCCCTCCTCCTGTATATCACTGCTACCTGTCACCTCCTGTATAATATCACTGCTACCTGTCCCCTCATCCTGTATAATATCACTGCTACCTGTCCCCTCCTCCTGTATAATATCACTGCTACCTGTCCCCTCCTCCTGTATAATATCACTGCTACCTGTCCCCTCCTGAATAATATCACTGCTACCTGTCCCCTCCTCCTGTATAATATCACTGCTACCTGTCCCCTCCTCCTGTATAATATCACTGCTACCTGTCACCTCCTGTATAATATAACTGCTATCTGTCATCTCCTGTATAATATCACTGCTACCTGTCCCCTCCTCCAGTATAATATCACTGCTACCTGTCCCCTCCTCCAGTATAATATCACTGCTACCTGTCCCCTCCTCCTGTATAATATCACTGCTACCTGTCCCCTCCTGAATAATATCACTGCTACCTGTCCCCTCCTCCTGTATAATATCACTGCTACCTGTCCCCTCCTCCTGTATAATATCACTGCTATCTGTCATCTCCTGTATAATATCACTGCTACCTGTCCCCTCCTCCTGTATAATATCACTGCTACCTGTCACCTCCTGTATAATATCACTGCTACCTGTCTCCTGCTGTATAATATCACTGCTACCTGTCTCCTGCTGTATAATATCACTGCTACCTGTCTCCTCCAGTATAATATCACTGCTACCTGTCCTCCTCCTGTATAAAACCACTGCTATCTGGAGAGTGATGATGATATCCATTATATCACACTTCATCCTAATGTTATGCAGGGAATTAGACATGGCGGCTGGAGAGCGGGGCTCATGGTATGGGGTGAATGTTTGGGGCGCGGGTCCTGGTGGCAGCAGCTGCCCTCGCCCCTGCACAGCTGCTGATTGTGTGTGTGACATGTGCACATAGCTCAGCCTTGATAGATGGATACTCTCTATTGCTCTCTGTTATCAGCCACTTCAGGCAGATGATTCTTCTTATAATCTCCGGACCATCATTCATGTCTCCAAAAATCTTCAGAACTTCCAAAATCTCAAAATAATAATATAATGTGGTGTAGAATATGGGGGGACGTAGAGACGTCAGCTGCCGATGAGAGAAAGGGGGACAGGTGCCGGGGAGGGGGGAAGGTAATGATTAAGGGAAGAGCACAGCTGACAGGGGGCAGGGGACAGATGGAGGAGGGTATGTGGGGGTCAGAGGGCAGGTACAGGTGGTAGAGGGCAAAGATAGGGGGACAAGGTACAGGGGGGCAGCGGACACGGGACAAGGTACAGGGGGGCAGCTGACAGGGGACAAGGTACAGGGGGGCAGCAGACAGGGGACAAGGTACAGGGGGGCAGCTGACAGAGGACAAGGTACAGGGGGGCAGCAGACGGGGGACAAGGTACAGGGGGGCAGCTGACGGAGGACAAGGTACAGGGGGGCAGCTGACAGGGGACAAGGTACAGGGGGGCAGCTGACAGGGGACAAGGTACAGGGGGGCAGCAGACAGAGGACAAGGTACAGGGGGGCAGCAGACAGAGGACAAGGTACAGGGGGGCAGCAGACAGGGGACAAGGTACAGGGGGGCAGCAGACAGGGGACAAGGTACAGGGGGGCAGCAGACAGGGGACAAGGTACAGGGGGGCAGCTGACAGGGGACAAGGTACAGGGGGGCAGCAGACAGGGGACAAGGTACAGGGGGGCAGCTGACAGGGGACAAGGTACAGGGGGGCAGCAGACAGAGGACAAGGTACAGGGGGGCAGCGGACAGGGGACAAGGTACAGGGGGGCAGCTGACGGAGGACAAGGTACAGGGGGGCAGCAGACAGGGGACAAGGTACAGGGGGGCAGCAGACAGGGGACAAGGTACAGGGGGGCAGCGGACAGAGGACAAGGTACAGGGGGGCAGCGGACAGGGGACAAGGTACAGGGGGGCAGCGGACAGGGGACAAGTTACAGGGGGGCAGCGGACAGAGGACAAGGTACAGGGGGGCAGCAGACAGGGGACAAGGTACAGGGGGGCAGCAGACAGGGGACAAGGTACAGGGGGGCAGCAGACAGGGGACAAGGTACAGGGGGGCAGCAGACAGGGGACAAGGTACAGGGGGGCAGCAGACAGAGGACAAGGTACAGGGGGGCAGCAGACAGGGGACAAGGTACAGGGGGGCAGGGGACAGATGGAGGAGGGTATCGGGGGTCAGAGGGCAGGTACAGGTGGTAGAGGGCAAAGATAGGGGGGCAGCAGACAGAGGACAAGGTACAGGGGGGCAGCTGACGGAGGACAGGGTACAGGGGGGCAGCTGACAGGGGACAAGGTACAGGGGGGCAGCAGACAGAGGACAAGGTACAGGGGGGCAGCTGACAGGGGACAAGGTACAGGGGGGCAGCAGACAGAGGACAAGGTACAGGGGGGCAGCTGACAGGGGACAAGGTACAGGGGGGCAGCTGACAGGGGACAAGGTACAGGGGGGCAGCAGACAGAGGACAAGGTACAGGGGGGCAGCTGACAGGGGACAAGGTACAGGGGGGCAGCTGACAGGGGACAAGGTACAGGGGGGCAGCAGACAGGGGACAAGGTACAGGGGGGCAGCTGACAGAGGACAAGGTACAGGGGGGCAGCGGACGGAGGACAAGGTACAGGGGGGCAGCAGACAGAGGACAAGGTACAGGGGGGCAGCTGACAGGGGACAAGGTACAGGGGGGCAGCGGACAGAGGACAAGGTACAGGGGGGCAGCGGACGGAGGACAAGGTACAGGGGGGCAGCGGACGGAGGACAAGGTACAGGGGGGCAGCTGACAGGGGACAAGGTACAGGGGGGCAGCTGACGGAGGACAAGGTACAGGGGGGCAGCTGACGGAGGACAAGGTACAGGGGGGCAGCTGACGGGGGACAAGGTACAGTGGGGCAGCTGACGGGGGACAAGGTACAGGGGGGCAGCTGACAGAGGACAAGTTACAGGGGGGCAGCTGACAGAGGACAAGGTACAGGGGGGCAGCTGACAGGGGACAAGGTACAGGGGGGCAGCTGACTGAGGAGAAGGTACAGGGGGGCAGCGGACAGGGGACAAGGTACAGGGGGGCAGCAGACAGGGGACAAGGTACAGGGGGGCAGCTGACAGGGGACAAGGTACACGGGGGCAGCTGACAGGGGACAAGGTACAGGGGGGCAGTGCACAGATGGAAGGTAACAGGGGCAGAGGGCAAGTGAAATAGGGCAGAGACGGGAATGGGGCATCCAAACTGGGCACGCACAGGGGGCACCTCACAAAAGGCAGGGACAAGGTGGTAGCTGACAGATGGAAGGTGCCAAGGGGCAGTGGAAAGAGGACAGGTACAGGAGTGACAGAGGGCAAAGAATAAGTGGCAGCTACAAGGGGGGCAAGTACAAGGGGCAGGTAAAAGAGAGGGGGCTGCCATAACTGGGCACTTACAGGGGGGAGCTGTGAGGGCAAGTACAGGGGGGCAGCTAGAAGAGAGAGGGGGCTGCCATAACTGGGCACTTACAGGGGGGCAGCGGACGGAGGTGAGTTGCAGTAGAGCAGATGACAGGGGGCAGGTACAGATGGACTAGCCGAGAGGGGCTTGTACAGGGGGCAGATACAATGGAGAAGCTGGCAGTGATTAGATCAATTGGTGAAACTTCTAACCAGCACAGAAACATGGAACTGCAGCAGGGATCAGTGCGCCTGTAGATTGCAAGCTCTTGGGTACAAGAACGGTGGGGGGGGGGGGTCACTGCTCTGAACATTTTGACACTAATAAACAATGCAAGGGTTAATGCATAGCTGACAGCTGCTCCCCCCATCTCAGCTGTTCCCCATCACATAGGGGGGGTCGGTGGGCGGATTATAAAGAGTCAGGTGCCCCCCCTCCCCAAAAGACTCCTCACTACAGAGCTCCACAGACTCACACAAGACTCTCACCCAACACAAGGTAAGTCTCCAGGGGTGCAATGTACAAGGACAGAGCAATGTTCTGCAGGGAGGCGAGAAGTGTAACAGTCTGCAGGATATATTCATATGTATCTATCAGAAGTTAGAGGGTCCAGGCTGTCAGTGAAGGAAACAGGGCTGTACTAACACATTGCTACAGACCCTCAGCTGTGATCATTCACCCAGTGACTGGTGACAAGCTGAGATCTTACACGTGGTGATGAGCCTTCACTCACTGTAACGACACCCCAGCAGTTGTTACACTGTGCGGCTCTTCTGCCTGTGTCGTTACAATGTATCCATACAGATCCCAGGGGGATTCCTTAGGGGGTCAGTAGATGAGTCCTGGAGAGGACCCCGCACCTCTACTAAATGTATAGATAACTCTCTCAGCTCTGGACCCCTAATAATCTGTATGTGTTATATAGGGGGAGGGATGTATAGAATCGGGGGATGGTGTGGTGCATAAAGGGTTACACTGAAGATGGAAAGAACCAAAAGGAATCTACAGAGTGATGTCACCAGAAAAGACTGCGGGACCACAGCGGCGGAATATAGGGGTAGAAAGTACAGGGTGTGGGGGTGACATGTGCAGGGGTGACAAGGGGGTAGCATGTACAGGGTGCAGGGGTGACATGTGCAGGGGTGACACGGGGGTAGAAAGTACAGGGGGTGGGGGTGACATGTACAGGGTGCAGGGGTGACAAGGGGGTAGCATGTACAGGGTGCAGGGGTGACACGGGGGTAGCATGTACAGGGTGCAGGGGTGACATGTGCAGGTGTGACACGGGGGTAGAAAGTACAGGGGGTGGGGGTGACATGTACAGGGTGCAGGGGTGACAAGGGGGTAGCATGTACAGGGTGCAGGGGTGACATGTGCAGGGGTGACACGGGGGTAGAAAGTACAGGGGGTGGGTGTGACATGTACAGGGTGCAGGGGTGACAAGGGGGTAGCATGTACAGGGTGCAGGGGTGACACGGGGTAGCATGTACAGGGTGCAGGGGTGACATGTGCAGGGGTGACACGGGGGTAGCATGTACAGGGTGCAGGGGTGACATGTGCAGGGGTGACACGGGGGTAGAAAGTACAGGGGGTGGGGGTGACATGTACAGGGTGCAGGGGTGACAAGGGGGTAGCATGTACAGGGTGCAGGGGTGACACGGGGTAGCATGTACAGGGTGCAGGGGTGACATGTGCAGGGGTGACACGGGGGTAGAAAGTACAGGGGGTGGGGGTGACATGTACAGGGTGCAGGGGTGACAAGGGGGTAGCATGTACAGGGTGCAGGGGTGACACGGGGGTAGCATGTACAGGGTGCAGGGGTGACATGTGCAGGGGTGACACGGGGGTAGAAAGTACAGGGGGTGGGGGTAACATGTACAGGGTGCGCTGGGGTGACATGGGGGTAGAAAGAACAGGGGGTGGGGGTGACATGTACAGGGTGCAGGGGTGACACGGGGGTAGAAAGTACAGGGTGTGGGGGTGACATGTACAGGGTGCTGGGGTGACATGGGGGTAACATGTACAGGGTGCGGGGGTGAAATGGGGGTAACATGTACACGGTGCGGGGGTGACATGGGGGTAACATGTACAGGGTGCGGGGGTGACATGGGGGTAACATGTACAGGGTGCGGGGGTGACATGGGGGTAACATGTACAGGGTGCGGGGGTGACCTAAGGGGTAGCATGTACAGGGTGCGGGGGTGACATGTACAGGGTGCAGGGGTGACAAGGGGGTAGCATGTACAGGGTGCGGGGGTGACATGTACAGGGTGCAGGGGTGACACGGGGGTAGAAAGTACAGGGGGTGGGGGTGACATGTACAGGGTGCGGGGGTGACAAGGGGGTAGCATGTACAGGGTGCGGGGGTGACATGTACAGGGTGCAGGGGTGACACGGGGGTAGAAAGTACAGGGGGTGGGGTGACATGTACAGGGTGCAGGGGTGACAAGGGGGTAGCATGTACAGGGTGCGGGGGTGACACGGGGGTTTTAAGTACAGGGTGCGGGGGTGACATGGGGGTAACATGTACAGGGTGCGGAGGTGACATAGGGGTAGCATGTACAGGGTGCGGAGGTGACATAGGGGTAGCATGTGCAGGGTGCGGGGGTGACATAGGGGTAGCATGTACAGGGTGCGGGGGTGACATAGGAGAGGAGTTTTGATGATATTATGTACAGGGTGTAGCAGTGGTGACGTCACGCTGTCTGTGCCTCGGGATGACGTCAGAGGCTGTAATAAGCTGATTGCTCCCTCTCTGTGTTGCAGGTCGCCCCCGCACCATGCCCGCCCCGCTCCTACTGCTCCGCACTCTGCTGCTTCGGGCTGTGCGTAGTCGGGTCGCGGTGTCAGGGGGTCGTCACCTCCGGCGGGGGGTGCTGTGGGCCGGGGGCCGCCTCTCCCTCCTGCTCCGGCGGATCGGGAATTATCTGACGTCCGAGCAGTTCCGGGAAGCCGCGCTCAACTGTGTCCTCTGCCTGCTCCGCCTGGCCAGGAAGGTGGGTGCGGGGCCCAGGGGTGGGGGTGTGGGTGCTGCCAGGAAGAACTGACAGAGGGATCCGCCGCCCCGACACCGATCAGTCACCGCGCGATGTCTGGGGCGGCACACAGCGATCACCGACCAGCAGATCAGTAATAGCGATCTGCTGGCAATCCACTCTTTAGCGATCTCATGGCAATCTAATCTATAGCGATCTCATGGCAATCTAATCTGTAGCGATCTCATGGCAATCTAATCTATAGCGATCTCATGGCAATCTAATCTATAGCGATCTCATGACAATCCAGGGAGACATTAATCATAGTTTTTTAGACTGGTTTTTGCAGGAGCGGCTGTTATACGGATGATTGCTCGGCATCTATCACTAATTTGTGCCTAAAAAGACGCAAGAAAAGCGCAAAAATGCTCCTACTCCGAGCAGCTGCACTTCAAAAAAAACTTCACTTTTCATTACTAAAAACAGGTTTTCGTTTGCCATTGTCTATGGGATCATCTCTGCGAGTGATTATTGCCTTATTGTACAGATCTGAGATATTATCAGTCTCCATTCCCTGTACATTATAATAAAAAAGGAAAAGACTCATTTCAGTAAGAATTTTTTTTTTTTTCCATCTCTGTAACATTTAGTCCCTGCAGTTACATCACAATGTGGTCCGGACATTGTACGAGCTGAGACGTTATGTGCAGAGATGACGCCCGGAAAAGAGATTTACTTTGAGATTTACTTTGTAGGGTAAAAATTAGGCGCCAAATGAATCGGACATGCGACAGTTCCAAAACTAGATCCATCATAAATCACAAGCCAAAAAAAGGAACAAACCAGGTGCAAAAATAGGCGAACCTGAGACCCCCCCCCCCCCAACTTTGATTAATGTCCCCCCAATCTATAGAGATCTGCTGATAATCTAATCTATAGGGATCTGCTGATAATCTAATCTATAGGGATCTGCTGATAATCTAATCTATAGGGATCTGCTGACAATCTAGGGATCTGCTGACAATCTAGGGATCTGCTGATAATCTAATCTATAGGGATCTGCTGATAATGTGCTCTGGCAGCAGATCTCCATAATCTGCAATGTTTATCCTGGAATCTATAGGAAACTACTGTCCCTGTGATGTAAAGGATCTTCTGAGAATTTAGGGCTTATTCACACATGTCATTGTTGCTCAGCGTGTTAGATGTGATTCCCCGTGAACATTTCTTTTCTATGTGTTTTTTTTTTTTTTGCATAATCGTTTGTTTCATGTTTGGGGATCACAGGTGACACAGAAAGTCTAAAATAAGATTTGTGAGCGATCGCTTGTTGTTCACACATTCTGGATCCTGCCTGTAGATTTTACCTTCAATGTAAACAATTATTTAAAAAAAAAAAAGATGCGGCCAAAAACAAAAAAAAACAATAACAACAACAAGAGATGGATCGGCTTTCAACAGACAGACATGGGTGACTAAACTGTCCTGACAATATCATCTGCAGGAATCTGCTGATGATCTACTATGCAGAGATTATAATCTATAGGGATCTGCTGATGATCTACTATGCAGAGATTATAATCTATAGGGATCTGCTGATGATCTACTATGCAGAGATTATAATCTATAGGGATCTGCTGATGATCTACTATGCAGAGATTATAATCTATAGGGATCTGCTGATGATCTACTATGCAGAGATTATAATCTATAGGGATCTGATGATGATCTACTATGCAGAGATTATAATCTATAGGGATCTGCTGATGATCTACTATGCAGAGATTATAATCTATAGGGATCTGCTGATGATTACTATGCAGAGATTATAATCTATAGGGATATGATGATCTACTATGCAGAGATTATAATCTATAGGGATTATGATGATCTACTACGCAGAGATTATAATCTATAGGGATCTGCTGATGATCTACTATGCAGAGATTATAATCTATAGGGATCTGCTGATGATCTACTATGCAGAGATTATAATCTATAGGGATCTGCTGATGATCTACTATGCATAGATTATAATCTATAGGGATCTGCTGATCTACTATGCAGAGATTATAATCTATAGGGATATGATGATCTATGCAGAGATTATAATCTATGGGGATTATGATGATCTACTATGCAGAGATTATAATCTTTAGGGATCTGCTGATGATCTACTATGCAGAGATTATAATCTATAGGGATGTGCTGACATTAATATCTCGTCTTGGATTACAGTGTGATCTGCCTGCAGGTTGTATATGTCACCCTGTGAAGGGAAGGGATGGGAGGTGACACCAGAGAGAAGTAGAGCGGGAGCCCTGATGTCCATCTGTGTCTGGACTCATCATTTCTGTCTTTTTTTTCCGCCAGGAGACCACGAGCAGTCACCAGTAGATCTCTGACCGCCATCACTGCAGAGAATCCCCCATAGATCCCTGACTGCCATCACCGCAGAGAATCACCCGTAGATCTCTGACCGCCATCACCGCAAAGAATCACCCGTAGATCTCTGACCACCATCACTGTGGAGAATCACCCGTAGATCTCTGACCACCATCACTGTGGAGAATCCCCCTTAGATCTCTGACCACCATCACTGTGGAGAATCACCTGTAGATCTCTGACCACCATCACTGTGGAGAATCCCCCTTAGATCTCTGACCACCATCACTGTGGAGAATCACCCGTAGATCTCTGACCGCCATCACTGTGGAGAATCCCCCGTAGATCTCTGACCGCCATCACCGCAGAGAATCACCCGTAGATCTCTGACCACCATCACTGTGGAGAATTCCCCCGTAGATCTCTGACCGCCATCACCGCAGAGAATCACCCGTAGATCTCTGACCACCATCACTGTGGAGAATCACCTGTAGATCTCTGACCACCATCACTGTGGAGAATCCCCCGTAGATCTCTGACCGCCATCACCGCAGAGAATCACCCGTAGATCTCTGACCACCATCACTGTGGAGAATCCCCCGTAGATCTCTGACCACCATCACTGTGGAGAATCCCCCGTAGATCTCTGACCACCATCACTGTGGAGAATCCCCCGTAGATCTCTGACCACCATCACTGTGGAGAATCCCCCGTAGATCTCTGACCACCATCACTGTGGAGAATCCCCCGTAGATCTCTGACCGCCATCACTGTGGAGAATCCCCCGAAGATCCGACTGTCACCACAATTACCATGAGGAAGCCGCAACCATTTACCATTGGAACAAGACTGTCCATCCCCAAATATCCAGACATATCTACCTCTGCTCCCAGTGTGGACAACGCCTCGAAGCCCAGGGTGATCAGTGACCACAGCAGCCATTACTGGGGGCCCTCACCCCCGCAGGAGGCCGCCCACCCCAGTAGTCCCCCCACTTGTGTCACAGATGGGGATCACTTCACTCCTGGATCTCTGGTACGCTCCATCAGAAAGATCTCCCTGTCTGAACAGACTGGTGGCGCAGCATCAGGGGAGGGGACTGCGGCCATGATACCACGGCTACTCGCCAAAAACGCGCACGAGAACTGTAATAATAACAACAGCCGTGGACTGAGACTCCTCCTACCAGATCTCCCACGGGAAAGGTCGCCGAGGGACCTGAGGATCATAAGCGGTGCGGAGGAATGTCATAGGACGGCCAAGGTAAGGGCGCTGCAGCCAACATGGCCGCCAGTATGACATCATCCCCTCCCCATCACTGGACATTATCTGTTATAATGAGACCGGGCCCCAGAGCTTACAATCTACCCCCAGCCATAGACATAATCATCTCTGTCCAAGAGAATCAAATGGTCATACTGATAAATGAAACACTGTAACGACACTGGAGCACTGTAGTAACACTTGTACACTGTGATGACACTGGAGCACTATAGTAACACTTGTACACTGTGACGACACCTGAGCATCGTGATATCACTTGTACACGGTGACGACACCTGAGCACTGTGATATCACTTGTACACTGTGACGACACCTGAGCACTGTGATATCACTTGTACGCTGTGACGACACCTGAGCACTGTGATATCACTTGTACGCTGTGACGACACCTGAGCACTGTGATATCACTTGTACGCTGTGACGACACCTGAGCACTGTGATATCACTTGTACGCTGTGACGACACCTGAGCACTGTGATATCACTTGTACGCTGTGACGACACCTGAGCACTGTGATATCACTTGTACGCTGTGACGACACCTGAGCACTGTGATATCACTTGTACGCTGTGACGACACCTGAGCACTGTGATATCACTTGTACGCTGTGACGACACCTGAGCACTGTGATATCACTTGTACTCTGTGACGACACCTGAGCACTGTGATATCACTTGTACACTGTGACGACACCTGAGCACTGTGATATCACTTGTACACTGTGACGACACCTGAGCACTGTGATATCACTTGTACAAGTTGACAAGGCCTCAAGTAGAAATTTTCTTGTTGTCCATAGCAACCAATCAGAGCAGCGCTTCCATCTTTAGAACTGCTGTGGAGAGATGAAAGCTGCGCTGTGATTGGCTTCTAGGGGCAAGAACCACAGGTATTGTGCTCTGGCCTGGAACCTGGGTGACACACTGTAACGCTGGCAGCTCATTGAAGGTAAAGGTCAGGGGTCGTCCACATGGTGTAGGAAGTGTTGGATAATGATGTCAGATGATCTCCTATGTATCTATCTATCTATCTATCTATCTATCTATCTATCTATCTATCTATCTATCTATCTATCTATCTATCTATCTATCTATCTCCTATCTATCTATCTATCTATCTATCTCCTATCTATCTATCTATCTATCTATCTACCATCTATCTCATATCTATGTATTATTTATCTATCTATCTCATATCTATCTATCTATCTATCTCCCTCATATCTATCTTTCTGCTATCTACCATCTGTCTCATATCTATGTATTATCTATCTATCTATCTATCTATCTATCTATCTATCTATCTATCTATCTATCTCCTATCTATCTCATATCTATCTATCTATCTATCTATCTCATATCTATCTATCTATCTATCTATCTATCTCATATCTATCTATCTATCTATCTATCTATCTATCTCATATCTATCTATCTATCTATCTATCTATCTATCTATCTATCTTTCTATCTATCTCCCTCATATCTATCTATCTGCTATCTACCATCTGTCTCATATCTATGTATTATCTATCTATCTATCTATCTATCTATCTATCTATCTATCTATCTATCTATCTATCTATCTCCTATCTATCTCATATCTATCTATCTATCTATCTATCTATCTATCTATCTATCTCATATCTATCTATCTATCTATCTCATATCTATCTATCTATCTATCTCATATCTATCTATCTATCTATCTCATATCTATCTATCTATCTATCTATCTATCTATCTATCTTTCTATCTATCTCCCTCATATCTATCTATCTGCTATCTACCATCTGTCTCATATCTATGTATTATCTATCTATCTATCTATCTATCTATCTCCTATCTATCTCCTATCTATCTATCTATCTATCTATCTATCTATCTCATATCTATCTATCTATCTATCTATCTCATATCTATCTATCTATCTATCTATCTCATATCTATCTATCTATCTCATATCTATCTATCTATCTATCTATCTATCTTTCTATCTATCTCCCTCATATCTATCTATCTGCTATCTACCATCTGTCTCATATCTATGTATTATTTATCTATCTATCTATCTATCTATCTACCATCTATCTCATATCTATGTATTATTTATCTATCTATCTCATATCTATCTATCTATCTATCTCCCTCATATCTATCTATCTGCTATCTACCATCTGTCTCATATCTATGTATTATCTATCTATCTATCTATCTATCTATCTATCTATCTATCTATCTATCTATCTCCTATCTATCTCATATCTATCTATCTATCTATCTATCTATCTATCTATCTATCTATCTATCTCATATCTATCTATCTATCTATCTATCTATCTCATATCTATCTATCTATCTATCTATCTCATATCTATCTATCTATCTATCTATCTATCTATCTATCTATCTTTCTATCTATCTCCCTCATATCTATCTATCTGCTATCTACCATCTGTCTCATATCTATGTATTATCTATCTATCTATCTATCTATCTATCTATCTATCTATCTATCTATCTCCTATCTATCTCATATCTATCTATCTATCTCATATCTATCTATCTATCTATCTATCTATCTCATATCTATCTATCTATCTATCTATCTATCTCATATCTATCTATCTATCTATCTATCTCATATCTATCTATCTATCTATCTTTCTATCTATCTCCCTCATATCTATCTATCTGCTATCTACCATCTGTCTCATATCTATGTATTATTTATCTATCTATCTATCTATCTATCTATCTATCTACCATCTATCTCATATCTATGTATTATTTATCTATCTATCTCATATCTATCTATCTATCTATCTATCTATCTATCTATCTATCTATCTCATATCTATCTATCTATCTATCTATCTATCTATCTATCTCATATCTATCTATCTATCTATCTATCTATCTATCTCATATCTATCTATCTATCTATCTATCTATCTATCTCATATCTATCTATCTATCTTTCTATCTATCTCCCTCATATCTATCTATCTGCTATCTACCATCTGTCTCATATCTATGTATTATTTATCTATCTATCTATCTATCTATCTATCTACCATCTATCTCATATCTATGTATTATTTATTTATCTATCTATCTCATATCTATCTATCTATCTATCTCCCTCATATCTATCTATCTGCTATCTACCATCTATCTCATATCTATCTATCTATCTATCTATCTCCCTCATATCTATCTATCTGCTATCTACCATCTGTCTCATATCTATGTATTATTTATCTATCTATCTCATATCTATCTATCTATCTATCTCCCTCATATCTATCTATCTGCTATCTACTATCTATCTATCTATCTATCTATCTATCTATCTATCTATCTATCTATCTATCTATCTCCCTCATATCTATCTATCTGCTATCTACCATCTATCTCATATCTATCTATCTATCTATCTATCTCCCTCATATCTATCTATCTGCTATCTACCATCTATCTCATATCTATCTATCTATCTATCTATCTATCTATCTATCTATCTATCTATCTATCTATCTATCTATCTATCTATCTCCCTCATATCTATCTATCTGCTATCTACCATCTATCTCATATCTATCTATCTATCTATCTATCTCCCTCATATCTATCTATCTGCTATCTACCATCTATCTCATATCTATCTATCTATCTGTCTATCTATCTATCTATCTATCTATCTATCTATCTATCTATCTATATATCTATCTCCCTCATATCTATCTATCTGTCTATCTATCTATATATCTATCTCCCTCATATCTATCTATCTCCTATCTATCTATCTGCTATCTATCTATCTATCTATCTATCTATCTATCTCATATCTATCTCATATCTATCTCATATCTATCTATCTATCTATCTATCTCCTATCTATCTACCATCTATCTCATATCTATGTATTATTTATCTATCTATCTCCCTCATATCTATCTAATTTTCAATCCCATGTGCAGTGCAATGTCCTTTGGTGGTGAGCAGGGAAGGGTTAATAGGTAGCTGGCGGGCAGCATCGGGATGCATGAGGTCATGGGGAAAGCTGACACAGTGTGACGGATCCCCCCCTCTCCATCCTCCAATCACTGAGGGAAGGAAGTGAGGAGAAGCCTGGAGGAGAGGGGTGCGCTCCCCAGGGTCCGGCTGTTCTGGGTCACAATGTGTGATACCGGAGCCCCCACCGCATGACATCACCCGTTATTACACTCCACGAGCGAGCGCCATGAGCGAGCGCTACGGTTATGGTAGATTGTAAGCTCTGCGCCCCACAATGTTTCATCAATGTTTACACAGAAATTGTTATTTATATTTTATATTTATATTTTTTGTTAGAAAAGTGTGAAAAACCGAGTGTCCTGTACAACAATAAATATTCTGCTTGTATCTCATTGTCATCTCCACAATCATCAATCAGAAAATAGGGACCCGCCCCGCACCCCTGTATATAACACCCAGAGCTGCCCCCCGCACCCCTGTATACAACACGCAGAGCTGCCCCCGCACCCCTGTATACAACACGCAGAGCTGCCCCCGCACCCCTGTATATAACAGGCAGAGCTGCCCCCGCACCCCTGTATACAACACGCAGAGCTACCCCCGCACCCCTGTATACAACACGCAGAGCTGCCCCCGCACCCCTGTATACAACACGCAGAGCTGCCCCCGCACCCCTGTATATAACAGGCAGAGCTGCCCCCGCACCCCTGTATATAACACCCAGAGCTACCCCCGCACCCCTGTATACAACACCCAGAGCTGCCCCCGCACCCCTGTATACAACACCCAGAGCTGCCCCCGCACCCCTGTATACAACACCCAGAGCTGCCCCCGCACCCCTGTATATAACACCCACAGCTGCCCCCGCACCCCTGTATATAACACCCACAGCTGCCCCCGCACCCCTGTATATAACACCCACAGCTGCCCCCGCACCCCTGTATATAACACCCACAGCTGCCCCCGCACCCCTGTATATAACACCCACAGCTGCCCCCGCACCCCTGTATATAACACCCACAGCTGCCCCCGCACCCCTGTATATAACACCCACAGCTGCCCCCGCGCCCCTGTATATAACACCCACAGCTGCCCCCGCGCCCCTGTATATAACATGCAGAGCTGCCCCCGCGCCCCTGTATATAACACCCAGAGCTGCCCCCGCACCCCTGTATATAACACCCAGAGCTGCCATCGCACCCCTGTATATAACACCCACAGCTGCCCCCGCACCCCTGTATATAACACCCAGAGCTGCCCCTGCACCCCTGTATATAACACGCAGAGCTGCCCCCGCACCCCTGTATATAACACCCAGAGCTGCCCCCGCATCCCTGTATATAACACCCAGAGCTGCCCCCGCACCCCTGTATATAACACCCAGAGCTGCCCCCGCACCCCTGTATATAACACCCAGAGCTGCCCCCGCACCCCTGTATACAACACGCAGAGCTACCCCCGCACCCCTGTATATAACACGCAGAGCTGCCCCCGCACCCCTGTATACAACACGCAGAGCTGCCCCCGCACCCCTGTATATAACAGGCAGAGCTGCCCCCGCACCCCTGTATACAACACGCAGAGCTGCCCCCGCACCCCTGTATACAACACGCAGAGCTGCCCCCGCACCCCTGTATACAACAGGCAGAGCTGCCCCCGCACCCCTGTATATAACAGGCAGAGCTGCCCCCGCACCCCTGTATATAACAGGCAGAGCTGCCCCCGCACCCCTGTATACAACACGCAGAGCTGCCCCCGCACCCCTGTATATAACAGGCAGAGCTGCCCCCGCACCCCTGTATATAACAGGCAGAGCTGCCCCCGCACCCCTGTATACAACACGCAGAGCTGCCCCCGCACCCCTGTATATAACACCCAGAGCTGCCCCCGCACCCCTGTATACAACACGCAGAGCTGCTCCCGCACCCCTGTATACAACACCCAGAGCTGCCCCCACACCCCTGTATATAACACCCAGAGCTGCCCCCGCACCCCTGTATACAACATGCAGAGCTGCCCCCGCACCCCTGTATATAACAGGCAGAGCTGTCCCCGCACCCCTGTATACAACACCCAGAGCTGCCCCCACACCCCTGTATATAACACCCAGAGCTGCCCCCGCACCCCTGTATACAACACGCAGAGCTGCCCCCGCACCCCTGTATATAACAGGCAGAGCTGTCCCCGCACCCCAGTACTTCGTCGTCTCTCCCCACTTTCCCAGAACCATTTGTGACTATATTTTGGTGCTGAACTGGGTTTCCGGTTCCTGTCTGGTCAGATATCGGACTCTTCTCTATGAATCCCACCCTTTCATCACCACGGGGGAGGCCGCCCTGTGACCCCGTCCTGGACAAAACTCCTCTTATGTCCTAAATTGCTTGTGGCCTGGCGACTCCATGAGATCTGCCATTGTGTGGCCCTACAAGTACAGAAGGAGCTGTATCAGGACCGGACGGGGCCCTCTGGTCAATGTGACCGCAGCTCTGGAGGTGAATGGAGTAGAAGATTCAGCAGGAGAAGTAGTTTCCTCTAGTCACATCCCAGTCTGCCGCTCCCGGTCCTGGTGGAATGTGCCGGGTTTGTGGGTCCCTCTGGTGTTATTGTGGGGGTCAGTCACTGCTGTCTTCCTGTTGCAGTGTCCTGAGGCCTCCCTTGATGCTGTGAGTACAGTGCCCCCTGCAGGAAGCCCCGATATGAGGGCAGGAAGGACCTGCAGCGATCACACCAACACTGAACAGATGATCTGGGAGATCAAGCAGGTACGAGGTGTCCGAAGACCCCGGGGGCGTCACATTGAATACGGACTTTCTCTTTTCACTTTGGACATTGCCCCATTGTTATTCACCCAGTGACACTTCACACAGGTCCTCTGTTAGGTCATGGGGGGGGGGGGGGGTCTGGTCTCTGGTGCAGCAGGGGTTAATTCTCATGACCTCCGCGTCCTCGTTAGAATATAATAGTTGAGTGTCAGCCTTTGGGGCAGGAATTGGCTCCGCCTCTGACCAGTCTGGTCCGGAGCAGTCCTCCCCAGTGCTTGTGATGTTTCTATGAAGCTGACAGGGGCCACGGTCTGGAGGACCCCTGTGTGTTCTGGGACAGGGCCCCCCAAGCATAAGTATCAGATCCCAGCCACCCTGTGTCAGTGAAAGAGGAGGTAGGATGATACTGTGTGTCAGTAAGAAGGAAGGGGGGATACTGTGTGTCAGTAAGAAGGAAGGGGGATACTGTGTGTCAGTAAGAAGGGAGGGGGATACTGTGTGTCAGTAAGAAGGGAGGGGGGATACTGTGTGTCAGTAAGAAGGAAGGGGGGATACTGTGTGTCAGTAAGAAGGGAGGGGGGGATACTGTGTGTCAGTAAGAAGGGAGGGGGATACTGTGTGTCAGTAAGAAGGGAGGGGGGATACTGTGTGTCAGTAAGAAGGGAGGGGGGGATACTGTGTGTCAGTGAAAGAGGAGGTAGGATGATACTGTGTGTCAGTAAGAAGGAAGGGGGGATACTGTGTGTCAGTAAGAAGGGAGGGGGGGATACTGTGTGTCAGTAAGAAGGAAGGGGGGATACTGTGTGTCAGTAAGAAGGGAAGGGGGATACTGTGTGTCAGTAAGAAGGGAGGGGGGATACTGTGTGTCAGTAAGAAGGGAGGGGGATACTGTGTGTCAGTAAGAAGGGAGGGGGGGATACTGTGTGTCAGTAAGAAGGAAGGGGGGATACTGTGTGTCAGTAAGAAGGGAGGGGGGGATACTGTGTGTCAGTAAGAAGCGAGGGGGGATACTGTGTGTCAGTAAGAAGGGAGGGAGGATACTGTGTGTCAGTAAGAAGGGAGGGGGGAAACTGTGTGTCAGTAAGAAGGGAGGGGGGATACTGTGTGTCAGTAAGAAGGGAGGGGGATACTGTGTGTCAGAAGGGAGGGGGGATACTGTGTGTCAGTAAGAAGGGAGGGGGATACTGTGTGTCAGTAAGAAGGGAGGGGGGATACTGTGTGTCAGTAAGAAGGGAGGGAGGATACTGTGTGTCAGTAAGAAGGGAGGGGGGAAACTGTGTCAGTAAGAAGGGAGGGGGGATACTGTGTGTCAGTAAGAAGGGAGGGGGGATACTGTGTGTCAGTAAGAAGGGAGGGGTGATACTGTGTGTCAGTAAGAAGGGAGGGGGGATACTGTGTGTCAGTAAGAAGCGAGGGGGGATACTGTGTGTCAGTAAGAAGGGAGGGGGGATACTGTGTGTCAGTAAGAAGGGAGGGGGGATACTGTGTGTCAGTAAGAAGGGAGGGGGGATACTGTGTGTCAGTAAGAAGGGAGGGGGGATACTGTGTGTCAGAAGGGAGGGGGGATACTGTGTGTCAGTAAGAAGGGAGGGGGATACTGTGTGTCAGTAAGAAGGGAGGGGGGATACTGTGTGTCAGTAAGAAGGGAGGGGGGATACTGTGTGTCAGTAAGAAGGGAGGGGGATACTGTGTGTCAGTAAGAAGGGAGGGGGGATACTGTGTGTCAGTAAGAAGCGAGGGGGGATACTGTGTGTCAGTAAGAAGGGAGGGGGGATACTGTGTGTCAGTAAGAAGGGAGGGGGGATACTGTGTGTCAGAAGGGAGGGGGGATACTGTGTGTCAGTAAGAAGGGAGGGGGGGATACTGTGTGTCAGTAAGAAGCGAGGGGGGATACTGTGTGTCAGTAAGAAGGGAGGGGGGATACTGTGTGTCAGTAAGAAGCGAGGGGGGATACTGTGTGTCAGTAAGAAGGGAGGGGGGATACTGTGTGTAAGTAAGAAGGGAGGGGGGATACTGTGTGTCAGTAAGAAGGGAGGGGGGATACTGTGTGTCAGTAAGAAGGGAGGGGGATACTGTGTGTCAGTAAGAAGGGAGGGGGGATACTGTGTGTCAGTAAGAAGGGAGGGGGGATACTGTGTGTCAGTAAGAAGGGAGGGGGGATACTGTGTGTCAGTAAGAAGGGAGGGGGGATACTGTGTGTCAGTAAGAAGGGAGGGGGGATACTGTGTGTCAGTAAGAAGGGAGGGGGGATACTGTGTGTCAGTATGAAGGGAGGGGGATACTGTGTGTCAGTAAGAAGAGAGGGGTGATACTGTGTGTCAGTAAGAGGGGAGGGGGATACTGTGTGTCAGTATGAAGGGAGGGGGATACTGTGTGTCAGTAAGAAGGGAGGGGGATACTGTGTGTCAGTAAGAAGGGAGGGGGATACTGTGTGTCAGTAAGAAGGGAGGGGGGATACTGTGTGTCAGTAAGAAGGGAGGGGGATACTGTGTGTCAGTAAGAAGGGATGGGGGGATACTGTGTGTCAGTAAGACGGGAGGGGGGATACTGTGTGTCAGTAAGAAGGGAGGGGGATACTGTGTGTCAGTAAGAAGGGAGGGGGGAAACTGTGTGTCAGTAAGAAGGGAGGGGGGATACTGTGTGTCAGTAAGAAGGGAGGGGGGATACTGTGTGTCAGTAAGAAGGGAGGGGGGATACTGTGTGTCAGTAAGAAGGGAGGGGGGATACTGTGTGTCAGTAAGAGGGGAGGGGGGATACTGTGTGTCAGTAAGAAGGGAGGGGGGATACTGTGTGTCAGTAAGAAGGGAGGGGGATACTGTGTGTCAGTAAGAAGGGAGGGGGGAAACTGTGTGTCAGTAAGAAGGGAGGGGGGATACTGTGTGTCAGTAAGAAGGGAGGGGGGATACTGTGTGTCAGTAAGAAGGGAGGGGGGATACTGTGTGTCAGTAAGAGGGGAGGGGGGATACTGTGTGTCAGTAAGAAGGGAGGGGGGATACTGTGTGTCAGTAAGAAGGGAGGGGGGATACTGTGTGTCAGTAAGAAGGGAGGGGGGATACTGTGTGTCAGAAGGGAGGGGGGATACTGTGTGTCAGTAAGAAGGGAGGGGGGATACTGTGTGTCAGTAAGAGGGGAGGGGGGATACTGTGTGTCAGTAAGAAGGGAGGGGGATACTGTGTGTCAGTAAGAAGATAGGGGGGATACTGTGTGTCAGTAAGAAGGGAGGGGGGATACTGTGTGTCAGTAAGAAGGGAGGGGGGATACTGTGTGTCAGTAGGAAGGGAGGGGGGATACTGTGTGTCAGTAAGAAGGGAGGGGGGATACTGTGTGTCAGTAAGAAGGGAGGGGGGATACTGTGTGTCAGTAAGAAGGGAGGGGGGATACTGTGTGTCAGTAAGAAGGGAGGGGGGATACTGTGTGTCAGTAAGAAGGGAGGGTGGATACTGTGTGTCAGTAAGAAGGGAGGGGGGATACTGTGTGTCAGTAAGAAGGGAGGGGGGATACTGTGTGTCAGTAAGAAGGGAGGGGGATACTGTGTGTCAGTAAGAAGGGAGGGGGATACTGTGTGTCAGTAAGAAGGGAGGGGGGATACTGTGTGTCAGTAAGAAGGGAGGGGGGATACTGTGTGTCAGAAGGGAGGGGGGATACTGTGTGTCAGTAAGAAGGGAGGGGGGATACTGTGTGTCAGAAGGGAGGGGGGATACTGTGTGTCAGAAGGGAGGGGGGATACTGTGTGTCAGTAAGAAGGGAGGGGGGATACTGTGTGTCAGTAAGAAGTATCAGTCAGTCTCCTGTATATTTGGGGGGTCTCTGTGCCTTTATAGAGCTGCCATTTTCTCCCTCATACTTTATTATCTGCAGGCGGAGAGCTGGGTGCAATATAAACTGCAGGCGCTGACAGATGGGGGCGCCGCCTGCCCCCCAACCACAATCCAGAGAGACATCCAGGGCTTCGAGAGCACAGTCATGAATCTGATCCAGGTGTGTGCACCCCCCAGTGTATTATACCCGCCCCCTCTCTGGTGTATTATACCCGCCCCCTCCCCGGTGTATTATACCTGCCCCCTCCCCGGTGTATTATACCCGCCCCCTCCCCGGTGTATTATACCTGCCCCCTCCCCGGTGTATTATACCCGCCCCCTCTCCGGTGTATTATACCCGCCCCCTCTCCGGTGTATTATACCCGCCCCCTCTCCGGTGTATTATACCCGCCCCCCCCTCTCCGGTGTATTATACCCGCCCCCTCTCCGGTGTATTATACCCGCCCCCTCCCCGGTGTATTATACCCGCCCCCTCTCCGGTGTATTATACCCTCCCCCTCTCCTGTGTATTATACCCGCCCCCTCTCCGGTGTATTATACCCGCCCCCTCTCCGGTGTATTATACCCTCCCCCTCCCCGGTGTATTATACCCGCCCCCTCTCCGGTGTATTATACCCGCCCCCTCCCCGGTGTATTATACCCGCCCCCTCCCCGGTGTATTATACCCGCCCCCTCCCCGGTGTATTATACCCGCCCCCTCCCCGGTGTATTATACCCGCCCCCTCCCCGGTGTATTATACCCGCCCCCTCTCCGGTGTATTATACCCGCCCCCTCTCCGGTGTATTATACCCGCCCCCTCTCCGGTGTATTATACCCGCCCCCTCTCCGGTGTATTATACCCGCCCCCTCTCCGGTGTATTATACCCGCCCCCTCTCCGGTGTATTATACCCGCCCCCTCTCCTGTGTATTATACCCGCCCCCTCTCCGGTGTATTATACCTGCCCCCTCTCCGGTGTATTATACCCGCCCCCTCTCCGGTGTATTATACCCGCCCCCTCCCCGGTGTATTATACCCGCCCCCTCTCCAGTGTATTATACCCGCCCCCTCTCCGGTGTATTATACCCGCCCCCTCCCCGGTGTATTATACCCGCCCCCTCTCCGGTGTATTATACCCGCCCCCCTCTCCGGTGTATTATACCCGCCCCCCTCTCCGGTGTATTATACCCTCCCCCTCTCCGGTGTATTATACCCGCCCCCTCTCCGGTGTATTATACCCTCCCCCTCTCCAGTATATCATATTTGTACCCACATATTACATTGCCCATCACTCTCATTATCTTCCTGTAGATGGTGGACCAGTCCTGCAGGACTCGGGCCCCCGGCACCAGCGCCGTCCGCTCCCAGCTCCAGGCTCTAAGGGACCAATGGCAGCTGCTGACACACATGGCCACCCATCAGAAGTGCCCAGGGGGTGGAGCAACGACTCTGGAGTTTAATAAGAAGGCGGATGAGCTGGAGATGTGGATGAGGGAGAAGGTGAGATCACATGACCTGAATATGGGGGTCAGTGGTGCCCCCCGATATGTGTATGACCCCAGTATTTATCCCTCACTATCTGCACAGGAGGAGATCCCCCCACTCCATGTCCTCCTGGACCAGAACCTGGACAAAGTGCATATAACCCGCAAAATCCTGGACCTGAAGCAGGTGAGGAGCCCCTCAATGTACTGCACCCCGGACCCCACACTCATTAGGTGTCCCCCGACATCAGTCATCCTCAGCCTCAGTAGTCTCTGGGGTCAGGGCCTCATTACCACGGAAGCTCCTCAAGGTCCTAACAGCAGCAATACTTACAAATGAGTAGTCACAAAGGTCAGTGGTCTCTCAGGTAGGTTATTGATTGGGGTCCCCAGCTTAGTGATCCATGAGGTCAGGGGTCCCCAGGTTAGTGATCTGTGAGTTCAGGGGTCGCCAAGTCAGTGATCTGTGCGGTCAGGGGTCGCCAGGTTAGTGATCTGTGCGGTCAGGGGTCGCCAGGTTAGTGATCCTTGAGGTCAGGGGTCGCCAGGTCAGTGATCTGTGAGTTCAGGGGTCGCCAGGTTAGTGATCTGTGCGGTCAGGGGTCGCCAGGTTAGTGATCCTTGAGGTCAGGGGTCGCCAGGTCAGTGATCTGTGAGTTCAGGGGTCGCCAGGTTAGTGATCTGTGCGGTCAGGGGTTGCCAGGTTAGTGATCCGTGAGGTCAGCGGTCTCCAGGTTAGTGATCCGTGAGGTCAGGGGTCGCCGGGCTAGTGATCTGTGAGGTCAGGGGTCGCCAGGTTAGTGATCTGTGAGGTCAGGGGTCGCAAGGTTAGTGATCCGTGAGTTCAGGGGTCGCCGTGCTAGTGATCAGTGAGGCCAGGGGTTGCCAGGTTAGTGACCTGTGAGTTCAGGGGTCGCCAGGTTAGTGACCTGTGAGTTCAGGGGTCGCCAGGTTAGTGATCTGTGAGTTCAGGGGTCCCCAGGTTAGTGATCTGTGAGTTCAGGGGTCCCCAGGTTAGTGATCTGTGAGGTCAGGGGTCGCCAGGTTAGTGATCAGTGAGGTCGTCGATCCATCAGACTGAAGTAATCTGCAGATAAGACTGGTGAGCAGCCAGTGCCCCCTCTATACCTCTCAGTGACTGATGAGCGGGGCTCCCCTTTATAGGGTCAGTCACATATCACTAGCAGTAGGCGCCGCTGATCTGTGACTTCTCTCCCAGGAGCAGATCCATTACTGCAATCTGCAGGAGATCATTAACAGTCTGGCCCAGAAGCTGGAGAAACACGGGGGTCCAGAGAGCAGAGCGGCATCCACCCGCCGCAAGCACCTCAACCGCATGTAAGTGCACCCCAAATCCCCCCTGTATCCCGAGATCTATGTATGACCACCCCTACAGCTGGGGGCCTCCTATGGACCCTGATGTCTCTTGTCTGTCCCTGCAGGTGGCTGCGGCTCCAGACCCCACTACATGAACATCAGCAGGGGCTGCAGCTGGCGCTGGAGGGGGCCGCACTCTGGCATCAGGCAGACTCCATCCTGAAAGCCATGGAGGAGAAGGTACTGCCAGCTGTGCCCTGTCTGAGGGGGGATGCAGCCTACACTGTATACTGGGGGGGGGGGGGTACTGGGGGGTGCGACGTATCTGAGGGGGGGGGGCAGCCGGGGCCTAGAATACCGGAGTGGCTGGTGGTTGCGGTCTAGGGTGCGCTGATGTCACAGTGCTGGTATGGGGACCGGAGGGCTGTCCTAAAGCCTGGCAGCTCTCCAGCAGGTGGTGTGTGCAAGAAATATGGAGGGAGAGGCTGGGTAAGTCCTTGGGCAATGGATGGTGACAGCCGTATCCAGGGATCAGACGGAGGCAACTTTGTTCAAAACAACTCACGGTTCTTTATTAGAACAACTGCAGACAACGGGCCAAACAATCTTGTAACAGATGCCGGATTACTGGAGATTCCGGATTACTGGAGTGGTCATGGAGAGTGATCCTCAGGAATAGATGCACCAGCCTGGTGGTATGTGCAGGCTGGGAGGCAGCTGTGTCCAATCCTGGAAGCTGCAGCTTGTGTCCTGGGTGTAGCTTTTTATTACCCTGGTTAGGTGGTGGCTCACTCTCCAATCACACTCCAGTGTACATGGTGCAATACAATTGGTAGACAAATCACATAACTTCCAATACCAATTATCCAGGAAATGTGTGGAAAGCAAGGACTGCTATGAACACCAACTATATGTACCTATATACAGGCCTTGTACAACAAAATACACAAAATATATGCATGAATACCATAACATGGAAAACACAGAATTTTATTGAACAAAATAATAATACACATATGATCACTGCAATAAAAACAACCCATAAAATCAATCCCTGGTGGACTGAAAGTACACCGCCAACCCTGTACAATCACAGTCAGTCAATACATTACAAGTGTAAACATAAGGTTTCAATGTAACACACAAGTCAGTCAATATAATATATTACAAGTGTAAACGAGAGGTTATAACATAAACCTAATCTAAATAACATGGAACCTGGTAGGAGGTCATATAAACCAAACAAGACAAAATAAAGTGCATCGTGCAAAATAGTTATATATACACCAACCAGGCTGCATATTGAACAGGAGATGTGGCGCTGTACCAGACAACCCCGACGCGCGTTTCGCCGTCGCTTCCTCAGGGGGTAAACCTGGTTGGTGTATATATAGCTATTTTGCACGATGCACTTTATTTTGTCTTGTTTGGTTTATATGACCTCCTACTGGGTTCCATGTTATTTAGATTAGGTTTATGTTATAACTAGAGATGAGCGAGCAATAAAATGCTCAGGTGCTCGTTACTCGAGCCGAACATTTCCTGATGCTCGAGTGCTCGTTTCGAGTAACGAGCCCCATTGAAATCAATGGGAGACCCGAGCATTTTTCAGTAAAATTACAAACTGAACGAGCACATTGAAAGAACACAGTGCAGAACACATTGCAGATGTTCAGGAACATTGAACGAGTATACTCGCTCACCACTAGTTATAACCTCTCGTTTACACTTGTAATATATTATATTGACTGACTTGTGTGTTACATTGAAACCTTATGTTTACACTTGTAATGTAATGACTGACTGTGATTGTACAGGGTTGGCGGTGTACTTCTAGTCCACCAGGGATTGATTTTATGGGTTGTTTTTATTGCAGTGATCATATGTGTATTATTATTTTGTTCAATAAAATTCTGTGTTTTCCATATTATGGTATTCATGCATATATTTTGTGTACTTTGTTGTACATGGCCTGTATATAGGTACAAATAAATCACATAACTTAACCCTTGCCTGGACAGCCTGTATCTACAGCTGCTGATGCCTAATAATGACTGCATGATCCCTAAGGGGAGTTGCGCAGGATCACCTGCTGGAGAGACGCAGATTAAGGACCTCATTCGCAAACACTCCTCTGCCCATGCATTGGCAGGGGTGTTGCACATGTAAGAGGGCGGGGTGCAGCGTGTTTGAGGGCGGGGTGCAGCGTGTATGAGGGCGGGGTGCAGCGTGTATGAGGGCGTGCAGCGTGTCTGAGGGCGGGGTGCAGCAGGGTGCAGCGTGTATGAGAGCGGGGTGCAGCGTGTATGAGGGCGGGGTGCAGCATGTATAAGAGCGGGGTGCATCGTGTATGAGGGGGTGCAGCATGTCTGAGGGCGGGGTGCAGCGTGTATGAGGGCGGGGTGCAGCGTGTATGAGGGCGGGGTGCAGCATGTATGAGGGCGGGGTGCAGCGTGTATGAGGGCGGGGTGCAGCGTGTATGAGGGCGGGGTGCAGCGTGTATGAGGGCGGGGTGCAGCATGTCTGAGGGCGGGGTGCAGCATGTCTGAGGGCGGGGTGCAGCGTGTCTGAGGGCGGGGTGCAGCGTGTATGAGGGCGGGGTGCAGCGTGTATGAGGGCGGGGTGCAGCGTGTATGAGGGCGGAGTGCAGCGTGTATGAGGGCGGGGTGCAGCGTGTATGAGGGCAGGGTGCAGCGTGTATGAGGGCGGGGTGCAGCGTGTATGAGGGCGGGTGCAGCGTGTATGAGGGCGGGTGCAGCGTGTATGAGGGCGGGGTGCAGCGTGTATGAGGGCGGAGTGCAGCGTGTATGAGGGCGGGGTGCAGCGTGTATGAGAGCAGGGTGCAGCGTGTATGAGGGCGGGGTGCAGCGTGTATGAGGGCGGGGTGTAGCGTGTATGAGGGCGGAGTGCAGCGTGTATGAGGGCGGAGTGCAGCGTGTATGAGGGCGGGGTGCAGCGTGTATGAGAGCAGGGTGCAGCGTGTATGAGGGCGGGGTGCAGCGTGTATGAGGGCGGGGTGCAGCGTGTATAAGAGCGGGGTGCAGCATGTATGAGAGGGTGCAGCATGTCTGAGGGCGGGGTGCAGCGTGTATGAGGGCGGGGTGCAGCATGTATGAGGGCGGGTGCAGCGTGTATGAGGGCGGGGTGCAGCGTGTATGAGGGCGGAGTGCAGCGTGTATGAGGGTGGGGTGCAGCGTGTATGAGGGTGGGGTGCAGCATGTATGAGGGCGGGGTGCAGCGTGTATAAGAGCGGGGTGCATCGTGTATGAGAGGGTGCAGCATGTCTGAGGGCGGGGTGCAGCGTGTATGAGGGCGGGGTGCAGCGTGTATGAGGGCGGGTGCAGCGTGTATGAGAGCAGGGTGCAGCGTGTATGAGGGCGGGTGCAGCGTGTATGAGAGCAGGGTGCAGCGTGTATGAGGGCGGGGTGCAGCATGTATGAGGGCGGGGTGCAGCGTGTATGAGAGCGGGGTGCAGCGTGTTTGAGGGTGGGGTGCAGCATGTTTGAGGGTGGGGTGCAGCGTGTTTGAGGGCGGGGTGCAGCGTGTTTGAGGGTGGGGGGCAGCGTGTTTGAGGGCGGGGGGCAGCGTGTTTGAGGGCGGGGTGCAGCGTGTATGAGGGCAGGGTGCAGCGTGTATGAGGGCAGGGTGCAGCGTGTATGAGGGCAGGGTGCAGCGTGTATGAGGGCAGGGTGCAGCATGTATGAGGGCAGGGTGCAGCGTGTATGAGGGCGGGGTGCAGCATGTATGAGGGCGGGGTGCAGCGTGTATGAGGGCGGGGTGCAGCGTGTATGAGGGCGGGGTGCAGCGTGTATGAGGGCGGGGTGCAGCGTGTATGAGGGCGGGGTGCAGCGTGTATGAGGGCGGGGTGCAGCGTGTATGAGAGCGGGGTGCAGCATGTTTGAGGGTGGGGTGCAGCATGTTTGAGGGTGGGGTGCAGCGTGTATGAGAGCGGGGTGCAGCATGTTTGAGGGCGGGGGGCAGCATGTATGAGGGCGGGGTGCAGCGTGTTTGAGGGCGGGGTGCAGCGTGTATGAGGGCGGGGTGCAGCGTGTATGAGGGCGGGGTGCAGCGTGTATGAGGGCGGGGTGCAGCATGTATGAGGGCGGGGTGCAGCGTGTATGAGGGCGGGGTGCAGCGTGTATGAGGGCGGGGTGCAGCATGTATGAGGGCGGGGTGCAGCGTGTATGAGGGCGGGGTGCAGCATGTAGGAGGGCGGGGTGCAGCGTGTATGAGGGCGGGGTGCAGCGTGTATGAGGGTGGGGTGCAGCGTGTTTGAGGGCCGGGTGCAGCGTGTATGAGGGCGGGGTGCACTGCACACTACATATTGGTAACTTGGGTTGGGGGTCACTACAGTCTCTCTTCCCCTCCTAGAGCGCCAGTGTCGGGGTGAGGAGCGGAGACGATGTCCGTGGGGATCAGGATCTGAGGGAGATCGCCGGTCAGATCATGGTAGGAGCAGCGCCTGGAGACCTGTGCCCGCTGGCGCCCCCTCTCTGTGGTCTCTCATACTGTCTCTCTCCTGCAGATGTTGGATGTCTCGGTCTCGCAGGTGTCTAATCTCCATCCCTTGTTGTCCTCCCGGGCGCAGCACAGGCAGCGGCAGGTGAAGGAGCGATGGGCACAGCTGCAGCACACACGCAGGTACAGCTACACCCCCCATAATGCATTGCTGCAACACACACTCAGGTACAGCTACACCCCCCATAATGCATTGCTGCAGCACACACGCAGGTACAGCTACACCCCCCATAATGCATTGCTGCAGCACACACTCAGGTACAGCTACACCCCCCCCCATAATGCATTGCTGCAGCACACACTCAGGTACAGCTACACCCCCCATAATGCATTGCTGCAGCACACACGCAGGTACAGCTACACCCCCATAATGCATTGCTGCAACACACACTCAGGTACAGCTACACCCCCCATAATGCATTGCTGCAGCACACACGCAGGTACAGCTACACCCCCCATAATGCATTGCTGCAGCACACACTCAGGTACAGCTACACCCCCCATAATGCATTGCTGCAGAACACACTCAGGTACAACTCCCCCCCCCCCATAATGCATAGCTGCAGCACACACTCAGGTACAACTACCCCCCCCCCATAATGCATTGCTGCAGCACACACTCAGGTACAGTTTCACCCCCCCCCCCATAATGCATTTCTGCAGCACACACTCAGGTACAGTTTCACCCCCCCATAATGCATTGCTGCAGCACACACTCAGGTACAGCTACACCCCCCCATAATGCATTGCTGCAGCACACACGCAGGTACAGCTACACCCCCCATAATGCATTGCTGCAGCACACACTCAGGTACAGCTACACCCCCCATAATGCATTGCTGCAGAACACACTCAGGTACAACTCCCCCCCCCCCCCAATAATGCATTGCTGCAGCACACACTCAGGTACAGTTTCACCCCCCCATAATGCATTGCTGCAGCACACACTCAGGTACAGTTTCACCCCCCCAATAATGCATTGCTGCAGCACACACTCAGGTACAGCTACACCCCCCATAATGCATTGCTGCAGCACACACGCAGGTACAGCTACACCCCCCATAATGCATTGCTGCAGCACACACTCAGGTACAAGTACCCCCCCCATAATGCATTGCTGCAGCACGCACTCAGGTACAGCTACACCCTCCATAATGCATTGCTACAGCACACACTCAGGTACAGCTACACCCCCCCAAAATGCAATGCTGCAGCCTGCACTAAGGTACAGCTACACCCCCCATAATGCATTTCTGCAGCACACACTCAAGTACAGCTACACCCCCATAATGCATTGCTGCAGCAAGCACTCAGGTACAGCTACACCCCCCAAAATGCATTGCTGCAGCCTGCACTAAGGTACAGCTACACCCCCCATAATGCATTGCTGCAGCAAGCACTAAGGTACAGCTACACCCCCCATAATGCATTTCTGCAGCACACACTCAAGTACAGCTACACCCCCATAATGCATTGCTGCAGCAAGCACTCAGGTACAGCTACACCCCCCAAAATGCATTGCTGCAGCCTGCACTAAGGTACAGCTACACCCCCCATAATGCATTGCTGCAGCAAGCACTAAGGTACAGCTACACCCCCCATAATGCATTGCTGCAGCACAAACTCAGGTACAGCTACACCCCCCATAATGCATTGCTGGAGATGTGGGCGCTACATACCGTTCATTGTCAGTGCCTTATATTAACCCTACATCCGCCAGCCTGCAGAAATAGAGCTTTAAATGTAATGGAGCATAATGTAATAAGCGGGTGATGAATGCAGCTCTGGATGTGACTGGAGAATAAGATACAATGTGCTCATCATACAGTGTATGGGCCAGACTTGTACACTGTAACAGCCCCGCAGCAGTGAGAGCAGGATGTGCGGACGCTTGCATTTTCCCACAATCTATAATTAGATAATTGTAATATCTCATCTCTCAGGACTGGGAAAGCCATAAGAAGCCCCCCGACTGGTGCTCCCCCCAGAGAAGACCCTCTGACCACTGAGGAGAAGAGCAGTGTGGGAAACCAAGTGCAAAGGCTCCTGGGACATGGTGACCCCGGGGCTCAGGTCAGTGGGTGGAGCCTGAGTGGACTTTACCCTTTTATAACAAGAGAATTCATTTTGCCAATTATTTTTAGGTGGAGAAGACGAATGGCACAGCTCAGCGACAGTCCAGGAGTCACGTCACCGGGGGGCGCCAGAGAGGGACTCCCAAGTGTGTAATATACCATATACTGACCCGCTGCCTTGTAGCCTGACCCCGCTGCCTTGTAGCTTGACCCCGCTGCCCTGTAGCCTGACCCCGCTGCCCTGTAGCCTGACCCCGCTGCCCTGTAGCCTGACCCCGCTGCCTTGTACCCTGACCCTGCTGCGCTGTAGCCTGACCCCGCTGCCCTGTAGCCTGACCCCGCTGCCCTGTAGCCTGACCCCGCTGCGCTGTAGCCTGACCCCGCTGCCTTGTACCCTGACCCTGCTGCGCTGTAGCCTGACCCCGCTGCCCTGTAGCCTGACCCCGCTGCCCTGTAGCCTGACCCCGCTGCTTTATAGCATGACCCCGCAGCCCTGTAGCCTGACCCCGCTGCCCTGTAGCCTGACCCCGCTGCCCTGTAGCCTGACCCCGCTGCCCTGTAGCCTGACCCCGCTGCTTTATAGCCTGACCCCGCTGCCCTGTAGCCTGACCCCGCTGCCCTGTAGCCTGACCCCGCTGCTTTATAGCCTGACCCCGCTGCCTTGTAGCCTGACCCCGCTGCCTTGTAGCCTGACCCCGCTGCCCTGTAGCCTGACCCCGCTGCCCTGTAGCCTGACCCCGCTGCCCTGTAGCCTGACCCCGCTGCCCTGTAGCCTGACCCCGCTGCCCTGTAGCCTGACCCCGCTGCCCTGTAGCCTGATCCCGTTGCCTTGTAGCCTGACCCCGTTGCCTTGTAGCCTGACCCCGTTGCCTTGTAGCCTGACCGCGCTGCCTTGTAGCCTGACCCCGTTGCCTTGTAGCCTGACCACGCTGCCTTGTAGCCTGACCACGCTGCCTTGTAGTCTGACCCCGTTGCCTTGTAGCCTGACCACGCTGCCTTGTAGCCTGACCACGCTGCCTTGTAGCTTGACCCCGCTGCCTGGTAGCCTGACCCCGCTGCCTGGTAGCCTGACCCCGCTGCCTTGTACCCTGGCCCCACTGCCCTGTAGCCTGACCCCGCTGCCCTGTAGCCTGACCCCGCTGCCCTGTAGCCTGACCCCGCTGCCCTGTAGCCTGACCCCGCTGCCCTGTAGCCTGACCCCGCTGCCCTGTAGCCTGACCCCGCTGCCTGGTAGCCTGACCCTGCCGCCCTGTAGCCTGACCCCGCTGCCCTGTAGCCTGACCCCGCTGCGCTGTAGCCTGACCCCGCTGCCTTGTAGCCTGACCCCGTTGCCTTGTAGCCTGACCCCATTGCCTTGTAGCCTGACCACGCTGCCTTGTAGCCTGACCCCGTTGCCTTGTAGCCTGACCCCGTTGCCTTGTAGCCTGACCCCGTTGCCTTGTAGCCTGACCCCGCTGCCCTGTACCCTGACCCCGCTGCCTTGTAGCCTGACCCCGCTGCCTTGTAGCCTGACCCCGTTGCCTTGTAGCCTGACCCCGCTGCCTTGTAGCCTGACCCCGCTGCCTTGTAGCCTGACCCCGCTGCCTTGTAGCCTGACCCCGCTGCCTTGTAGCCTGACCCCGTTGCCTTGTAGCCTGACCCCGTTGCCTTGTAGCCTGACCCCGTTGCCCTGTACCCTGACCCCGCTGCGCTGTAGCCTGACCCCGCTGCCTGGTAGCCTGACCCCGTTGCCTTGTAGCCTGACCCCGCTGCCCTGTAGCCTGACCCCGTTGCCCTGTAGCCTGACCCCGTTGCCCTGTAGCCTGACCCCGCTGCCCTGTAGCCTGACCCCGCTGCTTTATAGCCGGACCCCGCTGCCCTGTAGCCGGACCCCGCTGCCTTGTAGCCTGACCCCGCTGCCTTGTAGCCTGACCCCGTTGCCTTGTAGCCTGACCCCGTTGCCTTGTAGCCTGACCCCGCTGCCTTGTAGCCTGACCCCGCTGCCTTGTAGCCTGACCCCGTTGCCTTGTAGCCTGACCCCGCTGCCTTGTAGCCTGACCCCGCTGCCTTGTAGCCTGACCCCGCTGCCTTGTAGCCTGACCCCGCTGCCCTGTAGCCTGACCCCGCTGCCCTGTAGCCTGACCCCGCTGCGCTGTAGCCTGACCCCGCTGCGCTGTAGCCTGACCCCGCTGCCCTGTAGCCTGACCCCGTTGCCTTGTAGCCTGACCCCGCTGCGCTGTAGCCTGACCCCGCTATGTGTAGAAAAAAGGTTGCCAGCTCACCTCCCCATAGGTATCAAGTCCGGCACGGGCCCCCCTTCTGCTAGGGTACATCAACAGCGAAAACAGGAAAACACGGTCCAGCCAGGCTCCAGATACAAAAGGATTCTTTATTCAGTGCATGTTAAAAATGTAACACTCCACTCAGGTAGACGTGAAGCCTACGCGTTTCGGACGGTCATCTCGTCCTTAGTCATGGCTACAAGATACTGACACAGCAACACTTATAAAGCTCAATACAAACAAGGGCACCTCCCCCCTCCCAACCTCCTGAGCGTTTCCGTTCACGCCCATTTGCGGTACAATATAACTCTAAAACATTGTAATATTCATAAATAACAACATTCGCCGGTGGCAATAGTAGGTACAATTCCTGTAAACATCACACTACATCAGACTAGTTGTACAAAGTCCGAGGGAAATAAATGAAACAGTCCACATAATATCAACGAATCGTGTTCAGTCACATGACTTGGGTCACGTGATCCAACCGGGTCACGTGATCGTTTGATGTAATGCATTGCAGGTTGCTAAGTAACCCAACAACACAATTAGAGAAATATACACAGGAAAGTGGGAGTTGTCATAGAAGGGAGACCAGAGGCGAGGAGGAGTCCCATCGGCACCGCAGCGGAGACCCCCGACGGAGACCACGGGAACAACGAGTCCGGGCATCGGCGAGGATCCTCGCGGCGCAACCGAAAAAGGCTCCCCCCAACGTCACGGTAGGTGCCACTGGATCTAAATCCAAAAAATAGAGATATTAGACCAAGAAACAATGCAAAACGTTAAAATCAACAATTAATCAGTACTGTGAGTAAAAAACAATAACTTTTTTGTATAAAAATGGACAAAGACAAAGAGAGACAAAAGTGTCATAAAACCGTGAAAGTATAACGCAGTAATGATCGTATATCAAATGACACAGATGGTATAGCACAGTATTGGTCATATATCGAATAACACAGAGTAGAATAGAGCAACAAGCATGTTAAGGTTAATAATGGTACATGAGTTCTCTTCTCATGTTGAGGCCTTGCGGGAAGTGAGTACCTAGAGAAAAAATCCAATATGCCTCCCTACTGGCCAAGCGGAAACAATTTGCCATCAAAAAATTCATAAACTGTAATACGGACAACGTGGTGTATATTATACACTGCACTACTTGCAATCTTATGTATGTTGGACACACATCCCGTAAATTCAAGATACGGTTCTTAGAACACTTACGAGATATCTCTAACCCTACAGGTCGGAACCTATCAGGTGCATCACAGCACTTTGTTACATCTCACAACGGGGATGTTCAGCATTTGACCGCTTATGCCATAGAAAAAGTCCACGCAAATGTTAGAGGAGGCAATATGGCAGTCCGCTTGGCCAGTAGGGAGGCATATTGGATTTTTTCTCTAGGTACTCGCTTCCCGCAAGGCCTCAACATGAGAAGAGAACTCATGTACCATTATTAACCTTAACATGCTTGTTGCTCTATTCTACTCTGTGTTATTCGATATATGACCAATACTGTGCTATACCATCTGTGTCATTTGATATACGATCATTACTGCGTTATACTTTCACGGTTTTATGACACTTTTGTCTCTCTTTGTCTTTGTCCATTTTTATACAAAAAAGTTATTGTTTTTTACTCACAGTACTGATTAATTGTTGATTTTAACGTTTTGCATTGTTTCTTGGTCTAATATCTCTATTTTTTGGATTTAGATCCAGTGGCACCTACCGTGACGTTGGGGGGAGCCTTTTTCGGTTGCGCCGCGAGGATCCTCGCCGATGCCCGGACTCGTTGTTCCCGTGGTCTCCGTCGGGGGTCTCCGCTGCGGTGCCGATGGGACTCCTCCTCGCCTCTGGTCTCCCTTCTATGACAACTCCCACTTTCCCGTGTATATTTCTCTAATTGTGTTGTTGGGTTACTTAGCAACCTGCAATGCATTACATCAAACGATCACGTGACCCGGTTGGATCACGTGACCCAAGTCATGTGACTGAACACGATTCGTTGATATTATGTGGACTGTTTCATTTATTTCCCTCGGACTTTGTACAACTAGTCTGATGTAGTGTGATGTTTACAGGAATTGTACCTACTATTGCCACCGGCGAATGTTGTTATTTATGAATATTACAATGTTTTAGAGTTATATTGTACCGCAAATGGGCGTGAACGGAAACGCTCAGGAGGTTGGGAGGGGGGAGGTGCCCTTGTTTGTATTGAGCTTTATAAGTGTTGCTGTGTCAGTATCTTGTAGCCATGACTAAGGACGAGATGACCGTCCGAAACGCGTAGGCTTCACGTCTACCTGAGTGGAGTGTTACATTTTTAACATGCACTGAATAAAGAATCCTTTTGTATCTGGAGCCTGGCTGGACCGTGTTTTCCTGTTTTCGAGCCTGACCCCGCTGCCTTGTAGCCTGACCCCGCTGCTTTATAGCCTGACCCCGCTGCCTTGTAGCCTGACCCCGCTGCCTTGTAGCCTGACCCCGTTGCCTTGTAGCCTGACCCCGCTGCCCTGTACCCTGACCCCGTTGCCCTGTACCCTGACCCCGCTGCGCTGTAGCCTGACCCCGCTGCCTGGTAGCCTGACCCCGTTGCCTTGTAGCCTGACCCCGCTGCGCTGTAGCCTGACCCCGCTGCCCTGTAGCCTGACCCCGCTGCCTGGTAGCCTGACCCCGTTGCCTTGTAGCCTGACCCCGCTGCCCTGTAGCCTGACCCCATTGCCTTGTAGCCTGACCCCGTTGCCTTGTAGCCTGACCCCGTTGCCCTGTACCCTGACCCCGCTGCGCTGTAGCCTGACCCCGCTGCCTGGTAGCCTGACCCCGTTGCCTTGTAGTCTGACCACGCTGCCCTGTAGCCTGACCCCGTTGCCTTGTAGCCTGACCCCGTTGCCTTGTAGCGTGACCCCGCTGCCCTATAGCCTGACCCCGTTGCCTTGTAGCCTGACCCCGCTGCGCTGTAGCCTGACCCCGCTGCGCTGTAGCCTGACCCCGCTGCGCTGTAGCCTGACCCCGTTGCCTTGTAGCCTGACCCCGCTGCGCTGTAGCCTGACCCCGCTGCGCTGTAGCCTGACCCCGCTGCGCTGTAGCCTGACCCCGCTGCGCTGTAGCCTGACCCGGCTGCCTTGTACCCTGACCCTGCTGCGCTGTAGCCTGACCCGGCTGCGCTGTAGCCTGACCCGGCTGCCTTGTAGCCTGACCCCGCTGCGTTATAAACTATATTGTGTTATCACTTATCTCCCCCCATATATCAGGTCAGTGACCTCTGACCCATCAACAAATCACAGCCCTCAGAGCAGTCATGAGCCGCATGGACCACCTGAGACCCCTGAAGTGAGTAGCTATAACCCTAAGAACCTGAAGACATCCCCTCCCCCAGTAATAACCCCTCCCCATTGTACATTATAAACCCCAGGTCAGACATCTCATCCTCCTGTAATAACCCCTCCCCATTGTACATTATAACCATCATGTCACATATTTCATACTCCTATAATAACCCCTCCCCCTTGTACATTATATCCCCCAGGTCACACATCTCTTCCTCCTCCTGTAATAACCCCTCCCCCTTGTACATTCTAACCCCCAAGTCACACATCTCTTCCTCCTCCTGTAATAACCCCTCCCCCTTGTACATTATAACCTCCATGTCACACTTCTCTTCCTCCTCCTGTAATAACCCCTCCCCCTTGTACATTACCCTCTGGTCACACATTTCATATGGCTATATTAACCCCTCCCCCTTGTATATTCCAACCCCCAGGTCAGACGGCTCCTGCAGGAGATCTCCTCCACCTCTCAGTGGTTGCAGGCGGTGGAGCTGCTGCTGTCAGAACCGGCCGCCATGAAGAGTCCGGAGCTGATCCGGAAGGAGCTGAAGCAGGTGTCCATGCTGGAGAAGGAGCTGCGCTCCCGGGGCTCCTGTATACAGGGGATCCGAGGAAAAGCCCGGAAAAGCAGGAGACGGGAATGGACTGTGAGCGAGGAGACGGAGGCGAAGGTGCAGGAGGTGGAGGAGAGGTGAGGAGAAGCACGTCATCCTCCATACTGCGCACATGTAATACCAACATATAGTGCTCAGATATTACTGCAACACAGGGCTCAGATATTACTGCAACACGGGGCTCAGATATTACCACCACACAGGGCTCAGATATTACTGCCACACAGGGCTCAGATATTACTGCAACACAGGGCTCAGATATTACCACCACACAGGGCTCAGATATTACCACCACACAGGGCTCAGATATTACTGCAACACAGGGCTCAGATATTACTGCCATACAGGGCTCAGATATTACTGCAACACAGGGCTCAGATATTACTGCAACACAGGGCTCAGATAATACTGCAACACAGGGCTCAGATAATACTGCAACACAGGGCTCAGATATTACTGCAACACAGGGCTCAGATATTACTGCAACACAGGGCTCAGATATTACTGCCATACAGGGCTCAGATATTACTGCAACACGGGGCTCAGATATTACTGCAACACAGGGCTCAGATATTACTGCAACACAGGGCTCAGATATTACTGCCACACGGGGCTCAGATATTACCACCACACAGGGCTCAGATATTACCACCACACAGGGCTCAGATATTACCGCCACACGGGGCTCAGATATTACCACCACACAGGGCTCAGATATTACCACCACACAGGGCTCAGATATTACTGCAACACAGGGCTCAGATATTACTGCAACACGGGGCTCAGATATTACTGCAACACAGAGCTCAGATATTACTGCAACACAGGGCTCAGATATTACCGCCACACAGGGTTCAGATATTACCACCACACAGGGCTCAGATATCACCACCACACAGGGCTCAGATATTACTGCAACACAGGGCTCAGATATTACTGCAACACGGGGCTCAGATATTACTGCAACACAGAGCTCAGATATTACTGCAACACGGGGCTCAGATATTACTGCAACACAGGGCTCAGATATTACCACCACACAGGGCTCAGATATTACCACCAAACAGGGCTCAGATATTACTGCAACACAGGGCTCAGATATTACCACCACACAGGGCTCAGATATTACCACCACACGGGGCTCTGATATTACCACCACACGGGGCTCAGATATTACCACCACACAGGGCTCAGATATTACCACCACACAGGGCTCAGATATTACCACCACACAGGGCTCAGATATTACCACCACACAGGGCTCAGATATTACTGCCACACGGGGCTCAGATATTACTGCAACACAGGGCTCAGATATTACCACCACACAGGGCTCAGATATTACCACCACACAGGGCTCAGATATTACCACCACACAGGGCTCAGATATTACTGCAACACAGGGCTCAGATATTACCACCACACGGGGCTCAGATATCACCACCACACAGGGCTCAGATATTACCACCACACAGGGCTCAGATATTACCACCACACAGGGCTCAGATATTACCGCAACACAGGGCTCAGATATTACTGCAACACGGGGCTCAGATATTACTGCCATACAGGGCTCAGATATTACCACCACACAGGGCTCAGATATTACCACCACACAGGGCTCAGATATTACTGCAACACAGGGCTCAGATATTACCACCACACGGGGCTCAGATATTACCACCACACGGGGCTCAGATATTACCACCACACAGGGCTCAGATATTACCACCACACAGGGCTCAGATATTACTGCCACACGGGGCTTAGATATTACTGCCATACAGGGCTCAGATATTACTGCCATACGGGGCTCAGATATTACCACCACACAGGGCTCAGATATTACCACCACACAGGGCTCAGATATTACCACCACACGGGGCACAGATATTACCGCCACACAGGGCTCAGATATTACCACCACCCAGGGCTCAGATATTACCACCACACAGGGCTCAGATATTACCACCACACGGGGCTCAGATATTACTGCCACACAGGGCTCAGATATTACTGCCACACAGGGCTCAGATATTACCACCACACGGGGCACAGATATTACCACCACACGGGGCTCAGATATTACCACCACACAGGGCTCAGATATTACTGCAACACAGGGCTCAGATATTACTGCAACACAGGGCTCAGATATTACCACCACACGGGGCTCAGATATTACCACCACACGGGGCTCAGATATTACCACCACACAGGGCTCAGATATTACTGCCATACAGGGCTCAGATATTACTGCAACACAGGGCTCAGATATTACCGCCACACAGGGCTCAGATATTACCACCACACAGGGCTCAGATATTACTGCAACACAGGGCTCAGATATTACCACCACACGGGGCTCTGATATTACCACCACACAGGGCTCAGATATTACCACCACACGGGGCTCAGATATTACCACCACACAGGGCTCAGATATTACCACCACACGGGGCTCAGATATTACTGCCATACAGGGCTCAGATATTACCACCACACAGGGCTCAGATATTACCACCACACGGGGCTCAGATATTACCACCACACAGGGCTCAGATATTACCACCACCCAGGGCTCAGATATTACTGCCACACAGGGCTCAGATATTACCGCCACACGGGGCTCAGATATTACCACCACACGGGGCTCAGATATTACCACCACACGGGGCTCAGATATTACCGCCACACGGGGCTCAGATATTACCACCACACAGGGCTCAGATATTACTGCAACACAGGGCTCAGATATTACTGCAACACAGGGCTCAGATATTACCACCACACGGGGCTCAGATATTACCACCACACAGGGCTCAGATATTACTGCCACACGGGGCTCAGATATTACCACCACACGGGGCTCAGATATTACTGCCGTACAGGGCTCAGATATTACCGCCACACAGGGCTCAGATATTACCACCACACGGGGCTCAGATATTACCACCACACAGGGCTCAGATATTACCACCACCCAGGGCTCAGATATTACTGCCACACAGGGCTCAGATATTACCGCCACACGGGGCTCAGATATTACCACCACACGGGGCTCAGATATTACCACCACACGGGGCTCAGATATTACCGCCACACGGGGCTCAGATATTACCACCACACAGGGCTCAGATATTACTGCAACACAGGGCTCAGATATTACTGCAACACAGGGCTCAGATATTACCACCACACGGGGCTCAGATATTACCACCACACAGGGCTCAGATATTACTGCCACACGGGGCTCAGATATTACCACCACACGGGGCTCAGATATTACTGCCGTACAGGGCTCAGATATTACCGCCACACAGGGCTCAGATATTACCACCACACGGGGCTCAGATATTACTGACACACAGGGCTCAGATATTACCACCACACAGGGCTCAGATATTACCACCACACAGGGCTCAGATATTACCATCACACAGGGCTCAGATATTACTGCAACACAGGGCTCAGATATTACTGCAACACAGGGCTCAGATATTACCACCACACAGGGCTCAGATATTACCACCACACAGGGCTCAGATATTACCGCCACACAGGGCTCAGATATTACCGCCACACAGGGCTCAGATATTACCGCCACACAGGGCTCAGATATTACCGCCACACAGGGCTCAGATATTACCACCACACAGGGCTCAGATATTACCACCACACAGGGCTCAGATATTACCACCACACAGGGCTCAGATATTACTGCCATACAGGGCTCAGATATTACCATCACACAGGGCTCAGATATTACCACCACACGGGGCTCAGATATTACCGCCATACAGGGCTCAGATATTACTGCCACACAGGGCTCAGATATTACCACCACACTGGGCTCAGATATTACCACCACACTGGGCTCAGATATCACCACCACACAGGGCTCAGATATTACCACCACACTGGGCTCAGATATTACCACCACACTGGGCTCAGATTTTACCACCACACTGGGCTCAGATAGTATATAGCGTTATATCCTCCATCAGCGCTCGTGTCTCGCCCTCAGGTGTCAGACGCTCCAGGACGCCCTCCAGCGCAGAGTCTCGGATCTCCGGGACACCCTGGTTCTCTCCGAATTCATGAAGGTCGTACAGATGGAGGAAGAGCGGAAGAAGGAGAAGGTGAGAGCGCACAGCGAGGGGTTAACGCTCTGTATGATGGGTCATCCCTATCACTGGGGCACATATAGGGCAGATATCCATATACCGCCATACTCTGCACATATAACACCGCCCTTCTCTTGCCTCAGAGTCAGGTGACCACACAGGGTGCAGCCCCGGACCCCCCCGATATCCAGGCTGCCGGCAGATCAGAGACCTTCACCCCATTAGAGGAGCTGCAGGAAGCTGTGGAAATGCTGAACGACGCTGTGAAGGAGAGAGAGCAAGCGCTGGCTGCCTCCAGAGAGAACACAGAGCTGCACAGCAGGGTGAGGAGCCAGGTGATGGCCAGGGAAACTGTCAGCCCCAGTGCATTATCCTGGAAAATAAGCCTTATATCACAGTCCTGCATCTACTAACAACATACACAAAGGTCTGATTACACATCTCTCCAATACTTAAAAATGGCTGCACAGAGCACAGCAGTGTGAGGTCTGATTACACATCCCTCCAGGGACAATACATAACACTGGCTGCAGAGAGTACAGAGCACAGCAGTGTGAGGTCTGATTACACATCTCTCCAGGGACAATACATAACACCGACTACAGAGAGCACAGAGCACAGCAGTGTGAGGTCTGATTACACATCTCTCCAGGGACAATACATAACACTGGCTGCAGAGAGCACAGAGCACAGCAGTGTGAGGTCTGATTACACATCTCTCCAGGGACAGTACATAACACTGGCTGCAGAGAGCACAGAGCACAGCAGTGTGAGGTCTGATTACACATCTCTCCAGGGACAATACATAACACTGGCTGCACAGAACACAGAGCACAGCAGTGTGAGGTCTGATTACACATCTCTCCAGGGACAATACATAACACTGGCTGCAGAGAGCACAGAGCACAGCAGTGTGAGGTCTGATTACACATCTCTCCAGGGACAGTACATAACACTGGCTGCAGAGAGCACAGAGCACAGCAGTGTAAGGTCTGATTACACATCTCTCCAGGGACAATACACAACACTGGCTGCAGAGAGCACAGAGCACAGCAGTGTGAGGTCTGATTACACATCTCTCCAGGGACCATACATAACACTGGCTGCAGAGAGCACAGAGCACAGCAGTGTGAGGTCTGATTACACATCTCTCCAGGGACAGTACATAACACTGGCTGCAGAGAGCACAGAGCACAGCAGTGTGAGGTCTGATTACACATCTCTCCAGGGACAATACATAACACTGGCTGCAGAGAGCACAGAGCACAGCAGTGTGAGGTATAATTACACATCTCTCCAGGGACAGTACATAACACTGGCTGCAGAGAGCACAGAGCACAGCAGTGTGAGGTCTGATTACACATCTCTCCAGGGACAATACATAACACTGGCTGCAGAGAGCACAGAGCACAGCAGTGTGAGGTCTGATTACACATCTCTCCAGGGACAATACACAACACTGGCTGCAGAGAGCACAGAGCGCAGCAGTGTGAGGTCTGATTACACCTCTCCAGGGACAATACATAACACTGGCTGCAGAGAGCACAGAGCACAGCAGTGTGAGGTCTGATTACACATCTCTCCAGGGACAATACATAACACTGGCTGCAGAGAGCACAGAGCACAGCAGTGTGAGGTCTGATTACACATCTCTCCAGGGACACTACATAACACTGGCTGCAGAGAGCACAGAGCACAGCAGTGTGAGGTCTGATTACACATCTCTCCAGGGACACTACATAACACTGGCTGCAGAGAGCACAGAGCACAGCAGTGTGAGGTCTGATTACACATCTCTCCAGGGACAATACATAACGCTGGCTGCAGAGAGCACAGAGCACAGCAGTGTGAGGTCTGATTACACACCTCTCCAGGGACAATACATAACGCTGGCTGCAGAGAGCACAGAGCACAGCAGTGTGAGGTATGATTACACATCTCTCCAGGGACAATACATAACACTGGCTGCAGAGAGCACAGAGCACAGCAGTGTGAGGTCTGATTACACACCTCTCCAGGGACAATACATAGCACTGGCTGCAGTCTCATGGTCACCCCTGCTAATAGATCCCTTTAACCCCCCTCCTCTAACCCTACAGCCCCCTAGAGCCTGGCCCTGGGGTGACATGTAGGTGCATGTGTCTTGCAGGTGTCAGCCTTGTGGCAGATGATGGAGGCCGCTCGCGCCAATCTCCAGGATATCCGGTCCCAGCTGGAGGTGACACAGGAGGAGATTGTGGCCGTGAAGAAGGAGACGGAGCTGAGGGATCTGCGGGAAGTGTCCAGGCAGCAGCAGCAGGTGGAGGTGAGATGTCAGAGCCGCTGCAGGGCCAATCACAGAGCAGCAGCGGGATTATAATCTACAGTAATTCACCTGTAGAAGGATATGTCAAAGACGATCGGGCCGGAGGTGAGAAGGCTGCAGGAGAGGAGGGAGAAGCTGCAGCACCTCTGTCCAGCCCAGAGCAGCAGCATGGAGGACGCACTGACCACATGGACAGACATACAGAACCTCATGGAGCAGAACCAGGAGAAGCTACAGAGGACGCAGCAACTCCGAGAGTTCTTCCACCGCTACCTGGGGATGATGTACGTCTCTGGATAATCTGCCCCTCCTGTGCTCTGTATAATCCCCTCCTGTGCTCTGTGTAATCCCCTCCTGTGCTCTGTGTAATCCCCTCCTGTGCTCTGTATAATCCCCTCCTGTGCTCTGTATAATCCCCTCCTGTGCTCTGTATAATCCCCCCTGTTCTTTGTATAATCCCCTCCTGTGCTCTATGTAATCCCCTCCTGTGCTGTGTATAATCCCCTCCTGTGCTGTGTATAATCCCCTCCTGTGCTGTGTATAATCCCCTCCTGTGCTCTGTATAATCCCCCCTGTTCTTTGTATAATCGCCTCCTGTGCTCTGTATAATCCCCTCCTGTGCTCTGTATAATCCCCTCCTGTGCTGTGTATAATCCCCTCCTGTGCTCTGTATAATCTCTGTATAATCCCCTCTGTATAATCCCCTCCTGTGCTCTGTATAATCCCCTCTGTATAATCTCTGTATAATCCCCTCCTGTGCTGTGTATAATCCCCTCCTGTGCTCTGTATAATCCCCTCCTGTGCTCTGTATAATCCCCTCCTGTGCTCTGTATAATCCCCCCTGTTCTTTGTATAATCCCCTCCTGTGCTCTATGTAATCCCCTCCTGTGCTGTGTATAATCCCCTCCTGTGCTGTGTATAATCCCCTCCTGTGCTGTGTATAATCCCCTCCTGTGCTCTGTATAATCCCCCCTGTTCTTTGTATAATCGCCTCCTGTGCTCTGTATAATCCCCTCCTGTGCTCTGTATAATCCCCTCCTGTGCTGTGTATAATCCCCTCCTGTGCTCTGTATAATCTCTGTATAATCCCCTCTGTATAATCCCCTCCTGTGCTCTGTATAATCCCCTCTGTATAATCTCTGTATAATCCCCTCCTGTGCTGTGTATAATCCCCTCCTGTGCTCTGTATAATCCCCTCCTGTGCTGTGTATAATCCCCTCCTGTGCTGTGTATAATCCCCTCCTGTGCTGTGTATAATCCCTTCCTGTGCTGTGTATAATCCCTTCCTGTGCTGTGTATAATCCCTTCCTGTGCTCTGTATAATCCCCTCCTGTGCTCTGTATAATCTCTGTATAATCCCCTCCTGTGCTCTGTATAATCCCCTCCTGTGCTCTGTATAATCTCTGTATAATCCCCTCCTGTGCTCTGTATAATCTCTGTATAATCTCCTCCTGTGCTCTGTATAATCTCTGTATAATCCTCTCCTGTGCTCTGTATAATCTCTGTATAATCCCCTCCTGTGCTCTGTATAATCTCCTCCTGTGCTCTGTATAATCTCTGTATAATCCCCTCCTGTGCTCTGTATAATCTCCTCCAGTGCTCTGTATAATCCTCTCCTGTGCTCTGTATAATCTCTGTATAATCTCCCCCAGTGCTCTGTATAATCCTCTCCTGTGCTCTGTATAATCTCTGTATAATCCCCTCCTGTGCTCTGTATAATCTCCTCCTGTGCTCTGTATAATCTCTGTATAATCCCCTCCTGTGCTCTGTATAATCTCCTCCAGTGCTCTGTATAATCCTCTCCTGTGCTCTGTATAATCTCTGTATAATCTCCCCCAGTGCTCTGTATAATCCTCTCCTGTGCTCTGTATAATCCCCTCTGTATAATCCCCTCTGTATAATCTCCTCTCATGCCTCTTTCCTCTTTGCACAGATCCTGGACGGAGGTCACCAGGGGTCGGATCCTATCCTGCAGCCCCCGCGGACGTCTCAGCGCTCGGCAGCGGGAGGATCTAGAGAGGACGATGGAGCAGAAACTGAAGGAGTTTGAGTCCTTGGCCGGGATTGGCTGGAGGCTGATTGGAGAGGATCATCTCTTGGCGCAGACGGTGAGGGTGATGGTTCCTGACGGATCTCTTTATTCTTTATGAACGATCATAATAATTGACCTCATGATATTCCCACAGATTAGGGAACGTCTGGAGGAGGTGCAGGGGCTTCTCAGCTGGCTACTCATGCGCTGGAGATGCCAGAAGCGGCAGAGGATTATGGGTAATCCAGCGCAAGAAAAGAGCGAAGCGGCTGATCACACCGATGTCACAACAGTGTGTAACGGATAGGACTGTGACTATGGATATTTATAATCCCATATCATAATATAATCTCATAACACAGTATACCATATAACCAAATGACCCCTTATCACTGTATAATCCCATAACACAATGTATAATCCCATATCACCATATAATCCCATAACACAATATATAACGTATAATCCCATAACACAATATATAATCCCATATCACTGTATAATCCCATAACACAATATATAACATATAATCCCATATCACTGAATTATCCCAAATCACTGTGTAATCCCATAGCACAATATATAACGTATAATCCCATATGACTGTGTAATCCCTTGTGTTATGATTTGTATAATCCCATGTGTTATGCTTCTCCCGTGTAGCACTACATTGAAGCCCCCTGTAATCCCCTGTATCCGCAGGACGCGGCGCGCACTCCCCTCAGCTCCGCAGCTGTAGATGAATTTGAGTGTCCGGAAGATGAGGAGGCAGCTCCCCCGCCGGCCCCCAGGGGCCCCACACTCCGCAGATACAGAAGGAGGGCGCTCAGTCCGATCCTGTTCCAGCCCCCGTCCTGCAGACCCCCAGACATAGAGGAGGGGGTACCAGAGAGTGGCCCCAGGAAGTGCGGCAGGGGGCCCCTGTGGCTGGAGCCCAAGAATCTGCCCACAGGATCCGCGAGTCCTGAGCCCAAGGAAGAAGCCGTCATCATGGTGAGAGGGGAGCAGGGACCCCCACAGAGGGGGGAGGGGGGGTAATAGCTGCACACGGACCCCACATCCCTGTTACCCCTCATGTGACCCCCCGTGTCTCTTCCTCCCCCCCGCGCAGCCCCCCTCCCCCCACAGGTCCTTCTGGAGGCGCTGTCAGGGCCTCATAGGGGGAACATTCGGGAGCCTAAAGAGAAAGAAACGCAACTCACTGCCAGTGGTGGAGGAGGTAACCGACCAATCAGAGTGCAGCGTGCGGTGCCAGCTAACACACTAACCCCTGGGACAAGGAGGATGAGAGTACTACTCCACCTCCACAACGGAGTAACATCAGGTCTTATACTCCACTCACAGCCAGAGCTGCAGTCACAGTTCTGTCTTGTCTTATACTCCACTCACAGCCAGAGCTGCAGTCACAGTTCTGTCTTGTCTTATACTCCAGTCACAGCCAGAGCTGCAGTCACAGTTCTGTCTTGTCTTATACTCCACTCACAGCCAGAGCTGCAGTCACAGTTCTGTCTTGTCTTATACTCCACTCACAGCCAGAGCTGCAGTCACAGTTCTGTCTTGTCTTATACTCCACTCACAGCCAGAGCTGCAGTCACAGTTCTGTCTTGTCTTATACTCCACTCACATCCAGAGCTGCAGTCACAGTTCTGTCTTGTCTTATACTCCAGTCACAGCCAGAGCTGCAATCACAGTTCTGTCATGTCTTATACTCCAGTCACAGCCAGAGCTGCAGTCACAGTTCTGTCTTGTCTTATACTCCACTCACATCCAAAGCTGCAGTCACAGTCCTGTCTTGTGTTATACTCCAGTCACAGCCAGAGCTGCAGTCACAGTTCTGTCTTGTCTTATACTCCAGTCACAGCCAGAGCTGCAGTCACAGTTCTGTCTTGTCTTATACTCCAGTCATTGCCAGAGCTGCAGTCACAGTTCTGTCTTGTCTTATACTCCACTCACATCCAGAGCTGCAGTCACAGTTCTGTCTTGTGTTATACTCCAGTCACAGCCAGAGCTGCAGTCACAGTTCTGTCTTGTCTTATACTCCAGTCACAGCCAGAGCTGCAGTCACAGTTTTGTCTTGTCTTATACTCCAGTCACAGCCAGAGCTGCAGTCACAGTTCTGTCTTGTCTTATACTCCAGTCACAGCCAGAGCTGCAGTCACAGTTCTGTCTTGTCCTTATACTCCACTCACATCCAGAGCTGCAGTCACAGTTCTGTCTTGTGTTATACTCCAGTCACAGCCAGAGCTGCAGTCACAGTTCTGTCTTGTCTTATAATCCAGTCACAGCCAGAGCTGCAGTCACAGTTCTGTCTTGTCTTATACTCCAGTCACAGCCAGAGCTGCAGTCACAGTTCTGTCTTGTCTTATACTCCACTCACATCCAGAGCTGCAGTCACAGTTCTGTCTTGTGTTATACTCCAGTCACAGTTCTGTCTTGTCTTATACTCCAGTCACAGCCAGAGCTGCAGTCACAGTTTTGTCTTGTCTTATACTCCAGTCACAGCCAGAGCTGCAGTCACATTTCTGTCTTGTGTTATACTCCACTCACAGCCAGAGCTGCAGTCACATTTCTGTCTTGTCTTATACTCCACTCACATCCAGAGCTGCAGTCACATTTCTGTCTTGTCTTATACTCCAGTCACAGCCAGAGCTGCAGTCACAATTCTGTCTTGTGTTATACTCCAGTCACAGCCAGAGCTGCAGTCACAGTTCTGTCTTGTCTTATACTCCAGTCACAGCCAGAGCTGCAGTCACATTTCTGTCTTGTCTTATACTCCACTCACATCCAGAGCTGCAGTCACATTTCTGTCTTGTCTTATACTCCAGTCACAGCCAGAGCTGCAGTCACAGTTCTGTCTTGTCTTATACTCCAGTCACAGCCAGAGCTGCAGTCACAGTTCTGTCTTGTCTTATACTCCAGTCACAGCCAGAGCTGCAGTCACAGTTCTGTCTTGTGTTATACTCCAGTCACAGCCAGAGCTGCAGTCACATTTCTGTCTTGTCTTATACTCCACTCACATCCAGAGCTGCAGTCACAGTTCTGTCTTGTCTTATACTCCAGTCACAGCCAGAGCTGCAGTCACAGTTCTGTCTTGTCTTATACTCCAGTCACATCCAGAGCTGCAGTCACAGTTCTGTCTTGTCTTATACTCCAGTCACATCCAGAGCTGCAGTCACAGTTCTGTCTTGTCTTATACTCCAGTCACACGTCTATTATACCTTCTATTTAACAATTCTATCGGGTATTTCCCGTTTCTGTTATATTATGCCTATGAGACTGTAGAATGTTGATTGCAGCCTTGGATGTGACTGGAGTATACACCACAGGCTGGTGTTGTGGCTCTTGGTGTGACTGGAGTATGAGGACAGGGTTACTCCAGGTCACGTGTAGGATGGTGATTGCAGCTCTTGGTGTGACTGGAGTATGAGGACAGGGTTACTCCAGGTCACATGTAGGATGGTGTTTGCAGCTCTTGGTGTGACTGGAGTATGAGGACAGGGTTACTCCAGGTCACGTGTAGGATGGTGATTGCAGCTCTTGGTGTGACTGGAGTATGAGGACAGGGTTACTCCAGGTCATGTGTAGAATGGTCATTGCAGCTCTTGGTGTGACTGGAGTATGAGGACAGGGTTACTCCAGGTCACGTGTAGAATGGTGATTGTTGCAGCTCTTGGTGTGACTGGAGTATGAGGACAGGGTTACTCCAGGTCATGTGTAGGATGGTGTTTGCAGCTCTTGGTGTGACTGGAGTATGAGGACAGGGTTACTCCAGGTCATGTGTAGGATGGTGATTGCAGCTCTTGGAGTGACTGGAGTATGAGGACAGGGTTACTCCAGGTCACATGTAGGATGGTGTTTGCAGCTCTTGGTGTGACTGGAGTATGAGGACAGGGTTACTCCAGGTCACATGTAGAATGGTGATTGTTGCAGCTCTTGGTGTGACTGGAGTATGAGGACAGGGTTACTCCAGGTCACATGTAGGATGGTGTTTGCAGCTCTTGGTGTGACTGGAGTATGAGGACAGGGTTACTCCAGGTCTTGAGGTGATGGACGCTGAGGATAGAGTTGTATCTTCTCCCTCCTCCTGGTGTTGTGGTGGTCCCTTCCTCAGGGGTCCTGACGCTCCAGGGGGGTCCTGCATGTGGTGGTCTTGCTGTGATTTCCTGGTCTTGTGGCCACTAGGGGGCAGTGTCACTCTCCTAACTTGTGTCTCTACAGCCATTATACACCGATGCCGCGTCTCCTGCTCAGCTCTGACTTATCCCGAGACTTTTCTAACCTCCCCCTAATTAGACTTCAGGTAAACAGGCGAGGGGCCGGGGCGTCCTCTTAAAGGGGCAGGTCCTTAAAGGAACAATGACTAATAATGTGTATTAAAAAAAAACATGCTGGAAATATAAAATCCTGTCATCCTCATATCCATATGTATTATTACCTTTCTACCCAGAAACCCCATCACCCCCCCCTACCCAGACATCCCATCGCCCCCCCCACCCAGACATCCCATCGCCCCCCCACCCAGACATCCCATCGCCCCCCCTACCCAGACATCCCATCGCCCCCCCCTACCCAGAAACCTCATCACCCCCCCACCCAGACATCCCATCACCCCCCCACCCAGACATCCCATCGCCCCTCCCACCCCCCCACCCAGACATCCCATCACCCCCCCCTACACAGACATCCCATCACCCCCCCCCCCCACCCAGACATCCCATCACCCCCCCCACCCAGACATCCCATCGCCCATCCCATCGCCCCCCCCTACCCAGAAACCTCATCACCCCCCCACCCAGACATCCCATCACCCCCCCACCCAGACATCCCATCGCCCCTCCCACCCCCCCACCCAGACATCCCATCACCCCCCCCTACACAGACATCCCATCACCCCCCCCACCCAGACATCCCATCGCCCCCCCCCTACCCAGACATCCCATCGCCCCCCCTACCCAGACATCCCATCGCCCCCCCCTACCCAGACATCCCATCGCCCCCCCCTACCCAGACATCCCATCGCCCCCCCCTACCCAGAAACCTCATCACCCCCCCACCCAGACATCCCATCACCCCCCCACCCAGACATCCCATCGCCCCTCCCACCCCCCCCTACACAGACATCCCATCACCCCCCCCTACACAGACATCCCATCACCCCCCCCCCCACCCAGACATCCCATCACCCCCCCCACCCAGACATCCCATCGCCCATCGCATCGCCCCCCCCTACCCAGAAACCTCATCACCCCCCCACCCAGACATCCCATCACCCCCCCACCCAGACATCCCATCGCCCCTCCCACCCAGACATCCCATCACCCCCCCCTACACAGACATCCCATCACCCCCCCCCCACCCAGACATCCCATCACCCCCCCCACCCAGACATCCCATCGCCCATCCCATCGCCCCCCCCTACCCAGAAACCTCATCACCCCCCAACCCAGACATCCCATCACCCCCCCCAACCCAGACATCCCATCGCCCCCCCCCCCCACCCAGACATCCCATCGCCCCCCCCCCCACCCAGACATCCCATCGCCCCCCCCCCACCCAGACATCCCATCGCCCCCCCCCCACCCAGACATCCCATCGCCCCCCCCTACCCAGACATCCCATCACCCCCCCCTACCCAGACATCCCATCACCCCCCCCTACCCAGACATCCCATCACCCCCCCCCTACCCAGACATCTCATCACCCCCCCCTACCCAGACATCCCATCCTCTTCCTACCCAGACATCCCATCGCCCCCCCCCTACCCAGACATCCCATCCTCTTCTTACCCAGACATCCCATCACCCTCCTACCCAGACATCCCATCACCCCCCCCACCCAGACATCCCATCACCTCCCCTACCCAGACATCCCATCCTCTTCCTGCCCAGACATCCCATCACCCCCCCCCTACCCAGATATCCCATCACCTCCCCTACCCAGACATCCCATCACCCCCCCCTACCCAGACATCCCATCACCCCCCCCTACCCAGACATCCCATCACCCCCCCCTACCCAGATATCCCATCACCTCCCCTACCCAGACATCCCATCACCCCCCCCTACCCAGACATCCCATCACCCCCCCCTACCCAGACATCCCATCGCCCCCCCCCCACCCAGACATCCCATCGCCCCCCCCCCCACCCAGACATCCCATCGCCCCCCCCCACCCAGACATCCCATCGCCCCCCCCCCACCCAGACATCCCATCGCCCCCCCCCCACCCAGACATCCCATCGCCCCCCCCCCACCCAGACATCCCATCGCCCCCCCCCCACCCAGACATCCCATCGCCCCCCCCCCCTACCCAGACATCCCATCACCCCCCCACCCAGACATCCCATCACCCCCCCCCTACCCAGACATCCCATCACCCCCCCCCCTACCCAGACATCCCATCACCCCCCCTACCCAGACATCTCATCACCCCCCCCTACCCAGACATCCCATCCTCTTCCTACCCAGACATCCCATCGCCCCCCCCCTACCCAGACATCCCATCCTCTTCTTACCCAGACATCCCATCACCCCCCCCACCCAGACATCCCATCGCCCCCCCCCCACCCAGACATCCCATCGCCCCCCCCCTACCCAGACATCCCATCACCCCCCCACCCAGACATCCCATCACCCCCCCCCCTACCCAGACATCCCATCACCCCCCCCCCTACCCAGACATCCCATCACCCCCCCTACCCAGACATCTCATCACCCCCCCCTACCCAGACATCCCATCCTCTTCTTACCCAGACATCCCATCACCCCCCCCCACCCAGACATCCCATCACCTCCCCTACCCAGACATCCCATCACCCCCCCCCTACCCAGACATCCCATCACCCCCCCTACCCAGACATCTCATCACCCCCCCCTACCCAGACATCCCATCCTCTTCCTACCCAGACATCCCATCACCCCCCCTACCCAGACATCTCATCACCCCCCCCTACCCAGACATCCCATCCTCTTCTTACCCAGACATCCCATCACCCCCCCCACCCAGACATCCCATCGCCCCCCCCCACCCAGACATCCCATCGCCCCCCCCCTACCCAGACATCCCATCACCCCCCCACCCAGACATCCCATCACCCCCCCCCTACCCAGACATCCCATCACCCCCCCCCCTACCCAGACATCCCATCACCCCCCCACCCAGACATCCCATCACCCCCCCTACCCAGACATCTCATCACCCCCCCCTACCCAGACATCCCATCCTCTTCTTACCCAGACATCCCATCACCCCCCCACCCAGACATCCCATCACCTCCCCTACCCAGACATCCCATCACCCCCCCCTACCCAGACATCCCATCACCCCCCCCTACCCAGACATCCCATCACCCCCCCCTACCCAGACATCCCATCACCCCCCCCTACCCAGACATCCCATCACCCCCCCCTACCCAGACATCCCATCACCCCCCCTACCCAGACATCCCATCACCCCCCCCCACCCAGACATCCCATCACCCCCCCCACCCAGACATCCCATCACCCCCCCCTACCCAGACATCCCATCACCCCCCCCTACCCAGACATCCCATCACCCCCCCCCACCCAGACATCCCATCACCCCCCCCTACCCAGACATCCCATCACCCCCCCCTACACAGACATCCCATCACCCCCCCCCTACCCAGACATCCCATCACCCCCCCCTACCCAGACATCCCATCACCCCCCCCTACCCAGACATCCCATCACCCCCCCCTACCCAGACATCCCATCACCCCCCCTACCCAGACATCCCATCACCCCCCCCTACCCAGACATCCCATCACCCCCCCCTACCCAGACATCCCATCACCCCCCCCTACCCAGACATCCCATCACCCCCCCCTACCCAGACATCCCATCACCCCCCCCTACCCAGACATCCCATCACCCCCCCCTACCCAGACATCCCATCGCCCTCCTGCCCAGACATCCCATCACCCCCCCCTACCCAGACATCCCATCGCCCTCCTGCCCAGACATCTCACCGCACTGATACCTCATCGCCCTCTCATGTTCAGGTCTGTCTCCCTTTATATCCAGGTGAGCTCTTATCTTGGCATTATGGAGGAAGCACAGAACAGGTATGACAGCCAGAGCGCGCCACCAGTGTCCAAGAGCGCGCCACCAGTGTCCAAGAGCGCGCCACCAGTGTCCAAGAGCGCGCCACCAGTGTCCAAGAGCGCGCCACCAGTGTCCAAGACCACGTCCACCTCCGGACACAACAACCCCCCTGCCCAATGTGAATCTTCCTCTGGTCCTTTACCAAAGATCAGGTCCAGCATGTTTTTCAAGAGCCTGAGAAGGAAGGAGAAGGCTCAGAGTGTCACAATACAGGGGATTATGGGACTTTACAGAACTCCCACCAAAGACACCCCGAGGTACGAGACCTCCACGTGGCCCCCGAAGCAGGAGAAAGCCCTCCCAACCTTGGGGACAAATATTGAGCTGGATACATTTCTCAGCTATGTGAAGAATCCCCTCAGCGGGGACATCGATGCAGAATGTGGATCTGGACCTAAAAAACTGGAGCCAAAAAACCCCGTGCCCACATCTTGTCCCCGTCTTACCATAGGTAGCATTCTGACCCTACAGATCTCCAAAGATCCTCCTATAATGGACAACGTCCACGATACAATGACAGTAATGTCCGTGGACGACTCTGGAAATCCCCACCATGTATTTCCTGAAGAAGACCCAAAACCCAAACCCAAAGTGACTGAGGAGATAACACAACCTCCTACGGTTACCGGAAACGGTCAATGGTCATGCACCAAAACTTGGCTGGACGCCCTGGCTAGTAGCCCCGGGTATTGTAGGCAGAACATTCACGGCTATGGCAACTCCAAAGAATATTCCCAGGATTCTCAAGACTTGGAGGACCTCATCGAGAACTTTGAGATAGATAAACTTTCCCCTATTATCCTGCAGCACCCTGACTGGAACATACAAGACGAAACCTTGACCTCACACGGGAGCTTTGAAGCTTCTTCTCCAATCTGTGACATCTCAACTACCACATGTGACAATGAAGGATCTACCACATTATCTCCAGTCCTACACAAGACACACGAGAAAACCACATTATCTTCAGTCCATGGAGAGACTGACGAAGGAGCTACCATAATATCTCCAGTCCTACACAAGACACACAAGAAAACCACATTATCTTCAGTCCATGGAGAGACTGACGAAGGAGCTACCATAATATCTACAGTCCTACACAAGACACACGAGAAAACCACATTATCTTCAGTCCATGGAGAGACTGACGAAGGAGCTACCATAATATCTCCAGTCCTACACAAGACACACAAGAAAACCACATTATCTTCAGTCCATGGACAGACTGACGAAGGAGCTGCCATAATATCTCCAGTCCTACACGAGACACACGAGAAAACCACATTATCTTCAGTCCATGGAGAGACTGACGAAGGAGCTACCATAATACCTCCAGTCCTACACGAGACACACGAGAAAACCACATTATCTTCAGTCCATGGACAGACTGACGAAGGAGCTACCATAAAACCTCCAGTCCTACACGAGAAAACCACATTATCTTCAGTCCATGGAGAGACTGACGAAGGAGCTACCATAACATCTCCAGTCCTACACGAGACACACAAGAAAACCACATTATCTTCAGTCCATGGACAGACTGACGAAGGAGCTACCATAAAACCTCCAGTCCTACACGAGAAAACCACATTATCTTCAGTCCATGGACAGACTGACGAAGGAGCTACCATAATATCTCCAGTCCTACACGAGACACACAAGAAAACCACATTATCTTCAGTCCATGGACAGACTGACGAAGGAGTTACCATAATACCTCCAGTCCTACACGAGAAAACCACATTATCTTCAGTCCATGGACAGACTGACGAAGGAGCTACCATAATACCTCCAGTCCTACACGAGACACACGAGAAAACCACATTATCTTCAGTCCATGGAGAGACTGACGAAGGAGCTACCATAATACCTCCAGTCCTACACGAGACACACGAGAAAACCACATTATCTTCAGTTCATGGAGAGACCGAAAAAGGAGCTTTCTTATCATCTCCAGTCTTTCGAGAGATGGAAGAAGACGATACCACATTATTTTCAGTCCGAAGAGGGACCAAAGGAGGTGCGATAACATCTCTGCACTTCCAAGAGACAGATATAGGAGCTACCACCCTTTCTCCAGTCCTTCAAGAGAGCAGAGCTTACTGTGTAACACAACGTCCTGGTGCTGGACAACCAACATCTACATCTTCCTCTAACCGCTTCCTACACACCTATGGACCCTCCCATCATCTACGTGACCACCTCAACACCACAGACACGTCACCTGCTAAAAGGATATGCACCAAGGCCAGCTCAGCTCCAGAAGTTCTCCATCCAGACCATGAATTCTTGGAGAACGATGATGAAGAGCTGGAAGGGATCTGGAATAACGCTAAGAAGGTTCCCCAAGTGTGTCCACCGCAGATAACCTACAACATGGCGCCAAAAGCGATGGTAGCAAGTGGTATCCCTTCACTGAAAAAGGACTGGTGCCGAGAAGCCGGCGGCCGGGTAGTTATGGGGGCTGAGAAGAACATGTTGGTGGCTACATTCACTCTGCCGGCCTCTGCCATGTTATCTACAGGGTTAGAGACGGATAACAGACCCAAAACCTGGAAGAACAGTCAAAGTTCAGTCCTGGACCTCGAAGAGAACTGCAGGGCAAGTCCAAAGACTCCTCCACCGCAGACTGGAGAACGAGCCGCCACATCCAAGGTAAGAAAGTCACCAATGTGTCTATAGGACTGTGCCATACAATATCTAGGTTTCTATAAGGCTCCTCCGCCTGTATCAGGGGTGCAGGAGGTTCTCTAGGTATGGGACTCTATAGGTTCTCTGGGTATGGGACTCTATAGGTTCTCCGGGTATGGGACTCTATAGGTTCTCCGGGTACGGGACTCTATAGGTTCTCCGGGTACGGGACTCTATAGGTTCTCCGGGTACGGGACTCTATAGGTTCTCCGGGTACGGGACTCTATAGGTTCTCCGGGTACGGGACTCTATAGGTTCTCCGGGTACGGGACTCTATAGGTTCTCCGGGTACGGGACTCTATAGGTTCTCCGGGTACGGGACTCTATAGGTTCTCCGGGTACGGGACTCTATAGGTTCTCCGGGTACGGGACTCTATAGGTTCTCCGGGTACGGGACTCTATAGGTTCTCCGGGTACGGGACTCTATAGGTTCTCCGGGTACGGGACTCTATAGGTTCTCCGGGTACGGGACTCTATAGGTTCTCCGGGTACGGGACTCTATAGGTTCTCCGGGTACGGGACTCTATAGGTTCTCCGGGTACGGGACTCTATAGGTTCTCCGGGTACGGGACTCTATAGGTTCTCCGGGTACGGGACTCTATAGGTTCTCCGGGTACGGGACTCTATAGGTTCTCCGGGTACGGGACTCTATAGGTTCTCCGGGTACGGGACTCTATAGGTTCTCCGGGTACGGGACTCTATAGGTTCTCCAGGTATGTGACGCCTCCACTGGTACTTTGAGTGTTTTTGATACTTTTTATACGATCTGATTCTTATTGTTGCAGGTAACCAGGAAACGTGACTTTCTCTTGATGGAGGGCTTGTTAGAAAAGAAACATGTCCTGCAAGCCGGGGGCCGTAAGGTAAGTGGAATGTGGCAGGGGATTAGGGTTGGGCAGTGGTATTGGATGCTGCCTCTTAGTGGCCAGTACCCCATGCTTCTTGTCAGCACTTCTTGTAAGAGGCCGGTACACGACACTGCCTGTAAGTGGGCAGTACCTGACAAACAACCGGTACCCAACACTTCCCGTCAGCGGCCGGTACACGTGGCTGCCTCTCAGTGGCCAGTACCCGATGTTTCTTGTCAGCACGTGGTATCTGACATTTCTTGTGGGCAGTACCAGCCGGTACCCAACACTTCCCGTCAGCGGCCAGTACACGTGGTTGCCTCTCAGTGGGCAGTACATGACATTTCTTGTCAGTGGCCAGTACACGTGGCTGCCTCTCAGTGAGCAGTACCCCATGTTTCTTGTCAGTGGCCAGTACACGTGGCTGCCTCTCAGTGAGCAGTACCCCATGTTTCTTGTCAGTGGCCAGTACACGTGGTTGCCTCTCAGTGGGCAGTACCCGATGTTTCTTGTCAGTGGCCAGTACACGTGGCTGCCTCTCAGTGAGCAGTACCCCATGTTTCTTGTCAGTGGCCGCTACACGTGGCTGCCTCTCAGTGAGCAGTACCCCATGTTTCTTGTCAGTGGCCAGTACACGTGGCTGCCTCTCAGTGAGCAGTACCCCATGTTTCTTGTCAGTGGCCAGTACACGTGGCTGCCTCTCAGTGAGCAGTACCCCATGTTTCTTGTCAGTGGCCGGTACACGTGGCTGTCTCTCAGTGGGCAGTACCCGATGTTTCTTGTCAGTGGCCGGTACACGTGGCTGCCTCTCAGTGGGCAGTACCCGATGCATTTATTGAGACATCTTCCATTGATCCAGTTCTTGGTGGTGGCTGGTGATTCTTCTCTAATCTGGTGTCTCCTTGTTCTCAGGCCTCCGGTCGTACATGGGGGACCTTCTATGCCGTCCTGGTGCGGAGGACTCTCTGCTTCTATCATGACCACAAACTCTCCACTAAGGTGAGTGCACGCTCTTTATGGCTGATTTTAAAATGTTAGCAATATAAAAATCTTATATAATCCCACATACAACCCTCATAACAACCTTACATTGTGTCCACAATTAGATTGGTAGCTCTGCGGGTGAATGTGCGGGGGATGGGCTGTGACTGATCCTCTGTTCTGTTCTCTCTAGAGTCCTGCCTCTGCTCCCCCTCTGCACCTAACAGGAGCTGTGTGCACCCCTGAATGGGACTATACCAAGAGGGACAATTGTTTCCGGCTGCGGTGAGTGCAGAGCCTGGTAGAATGTGGCCCCTGGTAGAATGTGGCCCCTGGTAGAATGTGGCCCCTGGTAGAATGTGGCCCCTGGTAGAATGTGGCCCCTGGTAGAATGTGGCCCCTGGTAGAATGTGGCCCCTGGTAGAATGTGGCCCCTGGCATCAACATGAGTAATGTGAGACTTATGCCGGGGATTGTGCCAGTGTATTATTGAACGCCAGCCCTCCCACCGCGCAGGATTTATCCGGAGGTCTCGGCAGGCGGCTGCACTTGGTGTGGAGTTGGTGTAAGGAGGTCATGCGCCAGGAATAACAACTATTTCAGGGTTTGCACATCAGAAAACTAGCGTATAAGCCACACTGAAGGCAATATCCTCCTTTATCTCACACTACATATGCAGTAATGTGCAGAAGCTCGCTGACATCACTGCCCGCATCCTCCACCAAGGATTTTCAGGACCATGTTTACTGTATTCCCATCACATAAGGTGAATCTGTAGATATCCACCACCGGAAATTATCTGGACAGAGAGAAGAAGCTTCTGGAAAGTGGCACAATACACACAGTAGCCGCAGTATATATATATATTTATATATATAATATGTCACCTTCAGCCAGTCTATAGAACATAGATCCTTAGATTCCCTCCTCTCTAATCTCTCTCCTGTTCATGCAGATTATTGGATGGGGCTGAATATTTGTTTCGGGCCCCAAACTCCAAGTCCCTCCAGCAGTGGGTTACAAAATTGCAGCATAACTCAGGTGAGGACTTACCCAGTGCTGGGCTTGGTGATGACGGGCATGGAAAGGTCTGCTACACAGGATGTGTCCTTACTTTATCTACAGGGATAGAAGACTCCGATCTCCTCAGGTATGCAGCATCGGCCTCCGATCTGTCACCGAGGATCACATCAAGGTGAGATAACAGCAGTCACCTCTACTATTGTATATTCTCTGAATGTATACAACCCCTGAGCGAGGGGTTGTATACATTGCCCTCACCCCATTTTCTCCCCAACTCTTCCATTGGATCTACCAGCGTTTCCGCCACCTCGGCCCGCTCTGGCTTCCGCTCTCGCTCCACCTCTGGCGCCCGCTCTCGCTCCACCTCTGGCGCCCGCTCTCGCTCCACCTCTGGCGCCCGCTCTCGCTCCACCTCTGGCGCCCGCTCTCGCTCCACCTCTGGCGCCCGCTCTTGCTCCACCTCTGGCGCCCGCTCTCGCTCCCGCTCTTCCGCCCGCTCTGGCTCCCGCTCTGGCGCCCCCGCTTACGCTCCAGTCCCATCTCTCGCTCCAGCTCTGGCGCCCGCACCAGCTCTGGCGCCCGCTCCCGCTCTTACGCCCGCTTTCACTCCCGCTCTCGCCCCTGCTCTTCCACTGCCTCGGCCCGCTCTCACTCCCGCCGCCTCGGCCCGCTCTCGCCCCTGCTCTTCCACTGCCTCGGCCCGCTCTCACTCCCGCCGCCTCGGCCCGCTATCGCTCCTGCTCTTCCGCTGCCTCGGCCCGCTCTCGCCCCTGCTCTTCGGACGCCTCGGCCTGCTCTCGCTCCTGCTCTTCCGCTGCCTCGGCCCGCTCTGCCCCTGCTCTTCCGCTGCCTCAGCTCGCTCTCGCTGCCTTGGCCCGCTCTGGCTCCTGCTCTTCCGCTGCCTCGGCCCGCTCCTGCTCTTCCGCTGCCTTGGCCCGCTCTCGCTCCTGCTCTTCCGCTGCCTCGGCCCGCTCCTGCTCTTCCGCTGCCTCGGCCCGCTCCTGCTCTTCCGCTGCCTTGGCCCGCTCTGGCTCCTGCTCTTCCGCTGCCTCGGCCCGCTCCTGCTCTTCCGCTGCCTTGGCCCGCTCTGGCTCTTGCTCTTCCGCTGCCTCGGCCCGCTCCTGCTCTTCCGCTGCCTTGGCCCGCTCTCGCTCCTGCTCTTCCGCTGCCTCGGCCCGCTCTCGCTCCTGCTCTTCCGCTGCCTTGGCCCGCTCTCGCTCCTGCTCTTCCACTGCCTCGGCCCGCTCTCGCTCCTGCTCTTCCACTGCCTCGGCCCGCTCTCGCTCCCGCCGCCTCGGCCCGCTATCGCCCCTGCTCTTCGGACGCCTCGGCCCGCTCTCGCTCCTGCTCTTCCGCCACCTCGGCCCGCTCTGCCCCTGCTCTTCCGCTGCCTCAGCTCGCTCTCGCTGCCTTGGCCCGCTCTCGCTCCTGCTCTTCCACTGCCTCAGCCCGCTCTCGCTCCTGCTCTTCCGCTGCCTTGGCCCGCTCTCGCCCCTGCTGTTCGGACGCCTCGGCCCGCTCTCGCTCCTGCTCTTCGGACGCCTCCGCCCGCTCCGGCTCTTCTGCTGCCTCGGCCCGCTCTCGCTCCTGCTTTTCCGCTGCCTCGGCCCGCTCTCGCTCCTGCTTTTCCGCTGCCTCGGCCCGCTCTCGCTCCTGCTCTTCCGCTGCCTCGGCCCGCTCTCGCTCCTGCTCTTCCGCTGCCTCGGCCCGCTCTCGCTCTTCCGCTGCCTCGCCCCGCTCTCGCTCTTCCACTGCCTCTGCCTGCTCTCGCTGCCTTGGCCCGCTCTCGCTCCTGCTCTTCCGCTGCCTCGGCCCGCTCTCGCTCCTGCTCTTCCGCTGCCTCGGCCCGCTCTCGCTCCTGCTCTTCCGCTGCCTCGGCCCGCTCTCGCTCCTGCTCTTCCGCTGCCTCGGCCCGCTCTCGCTCCTGCTCTTCCGCTGCCTCGGCCCGCTCTCGCTCCTGCTCTTCCGCTGCCTCGGCCCGCTCTCGCTCCTGCTCTTCCGCTGCCTCGGCCCGCTCTCGCTCCTGCTCTTCCGCTGCCTCGGCCCGCTCTCGCTCCTGCTCTTCCGCTGCCTCGGCCCGCTCTCGCTCCTGCTCTTCCGCTGCCTCGGCCCGCTCTCGCTCCTGCTCTTCCGCTGCCTCGGCCCGCTCTCGCTCCTGCTCTTCCGCTGCCTCTGCCTGCTCTCGCTGCCTCGGCCCGCTCTCGCTCCTGCTCTTCCGCTGCCTCGGCCCGCTCTCGCTCCTGCTCTTCCGCTGCCTCGGCCCGCTCTCGCTCCTGCTCTTCCGCTGCCTTGGCCCGCTATGGCTCCTGCTCTTCCGCTGCCTCGGCCCGCTCTCGCTCCTGCTCTTCCGCTGCCTCGGCCCGCTCTCGCTCCTGCTCTTCCGCTGCCTCGGCCCGCTCTCGCTCCTGCTCTTCCGCTGCCTCGGCCCGCTCTCGCTCCTGCTCTTCCGCTGCCTCGGCCCGCTCTCGCTCCTGCTCTTCCGCTGCCTTGGCCCGCTCTCGCTCCTGCTCTTCTGCTGCCTCGGCCCGCTCTCGCTCCTGCTCTTCCGCTGCCTCGGCCCGCTCTCGCTCCTGCTCTTCCGCTGCCTCGGCCCGCTCTCGCTCCTGCTCTTCCGCTGCCTCGGCCCGCTCTCGCTCCTGCTCTTCCGCTGCCTCTGCCTGCTCTCGCTGCCTCGGCCCGCTCTCGCTCCTGCTCTTCCGCTGCCTCGGCCCGCTCTCGCTCCTGCTCTTCCGCTGCCTCGGCCCGCTCTCGCTCCTGCTCTTCCGCTGCCTCGGCCCGCTCTCGCTCCTGCTCTTCCGCTGCCTCGGCCCGCTCTCGCTCCTGCTCTTCCGCTGCCTCGGCCCGCTCTCGCTCCTGCTCTTCCGCTGCCTTGGCCCGCTCTGGCTCCTGCTCTTCTGCTGCCTCGGCCCGCTCTCACTCTCGCCACCTCGGCCCGCTCTCACTCCCGCCGCCTCGGCCTGTATCCTACAATAATTTTTTTCTTAAAGGACCCTGATGCCGGACATTTGCCAGTCCGCACCAGCACAAGCCACAGCTATGGTCCCAGTAGCCGATTCACCACATTTGGAGAAGGCAGAAAATGTGGCAGTCGGTGAGATCCCCCATTATTTTGTTGGTGTGGGTGTATTATACTGTACCAGGGTTCTTTCAATTCTGAATATTCTTCTTATTTTCAGCCCCAAAACTCACGTCTCATCCTCCAGTGCCTAAAAGATTCCTGGTGACTGATGGTGGCATGACTGACGGAGACCCCAGTAATCCTCCGACCAGCAGGAGGAGGTCACAGTCCTTCAGCTCAGGTGAGGATACACCTACCATCACCAGAGATCACTGAGTATTCAGCCTCCCTGACCGCCTCTCCCTGTATTGCAGTCATGTATCAGAAGATGACGTCAGTTTCCGGCCCTCAGGATCCTTCCTCTAACTACTCGATGACCATTTATATTGCGGACCCCCTGATCCCCCGCGGACGCTGTCATTCCATTGCTGCCCCGCAGGGGGAGCTGCTCAGCAGACACACAATGGACTTGAAGCCACGAAATAAATCTGTGTTTAGAAAGTTCTTCCGCAACAAGGAATGAGAAAGACGATAAACGGAAAGAGTCAAAGAGACACAACCTGAGCTCACAAGATGGGAGGATGATGGGACACGAAGTGGTCATGTGACCTGTTTTGGTGCACAGGAGACCCTACTCACGGTATTACTACTGAGGCCAGAGAAATCACTTCTACATCACAGAGAGGGGAAGATTCCTCCCTTACATTACATGGATGTTATCTATCAGCAGGAAAACTGGTGACATGTAAGGAAAGTCTCCTGCTTATACTGTAACAGCTCAGGGCCACCTACCACTATAGTAGTGATATGTGTGTCCACTGCTGACCCCATACTTCCTTATATGTACTCCAACAGCAGAATAGTGAGTTCAGCTCTGGTGTATTATACAGGATGTAACTCAGGATCAGTACAGGATAAGTAATGTCATGTATGTACACAGTGACTGCACCAGCAGCAGAATAGTGAGTGCAGCTCTGGGGTATAATACAGGATGTAACTCAGGATCAGTACAGGATAAGTAATGTCATGTATGTACACAGTGACTGCACCAGCAGCAGAGTAGTGAGTGCAGCTCTGGGGTATAATACAGGATGTAACTCAGGATCAGTACAGGATAAGTAATGTCATGTATGTACACAGTGACTGCACCAGCAGCAGAATAGTGAGTGCATCTCTGGGGTATAATACAGGATGTAACTCAGGATCAGTACAGGATAAGTAATGTCATGTATGTACAGTGACTGCACCAGCAGCAGAATAGTGAGTGCAGCTCTGGGGTATAATACAGGATGTAACTCAGGATCAGTACAGGATAAGTAATGTCATGTATGTACACAGTGACTGCACCAGCAGCAGAATAGTGAGTGCAGCTCAGGAGTATAATACAGGATGTAACTCAGGATCAGTACAGGATAAGTAATGTCATGTATGTACACAGTGACTGCACCAGCAGCAGAATAGTGAGTGCAGCTCTGGAGTATAATACAGGATGTAACTCAGGATCAGTACAGGATAAGTAATGTCATGTATGTATACAGTGACTGCACCAGCAGCAGAATAGTGAGTGCAGCTCTGGGGTATAATACAGGATGTAACTCAGGATCAGTACAGGATAAGTAATGTCATGTATGTACACAGTGACTGCACCAGCAGCAGAATAGTGAGTGCAGCTCTGGAGTATAATACAGGATGTAACTCAGGATCAGTACAGGATAAGTAATGTCATGTATGTACACAGTGACTGCACCAGCAGCAGAATAGTGAGTGCAGCTCTGGAGTATAATACAGGATGTAACTCAGGATCAGTACAGGATAAGTAATGTCATGTATGTACACAGTGACTGCACCAGCAGCAGAATAGTGAGTGCAGCTCTGGGGTATAAGACAGGATGTAACTCAGGATCAGTACAGGATAAGTAATGTCATGTATGTATACAGTGACTGCACCAGCAGCAGAATAGTGAGTGCAGCTCTGGGGTATAATACAGGATGTAACTCAGGATCAGTACAGGATAAGTAATGTCATGTATGTATACAGTGACTGCACCAGCAGCAGAATAGTGAGTGCAGCTCTGGGGTATAATACAGGATGTAACTCAGGATCAGTACAGGATAAGTAATGTCATGTATGTGCACAGTGACTGCACCAGCAGCAGAATAGTGAGTGCAGCTCTGGAGTATAATACAGGATGTAACTCAGGATCAGTACAGGATAAGTAATGTCATGTATGTACACAGTGACTGCACCAGCAGCAGAATAGTGAGTGCAGCTCTGGAGTATAATACAGGATGTAACTCAGGATCAGTACAGGATAAGTAATGTCATGTATGTATACAGTGACTGCACCAGCAGCAGAATAGTGAGTGCAGCTCTGGGGTATAATACAGGATGTAACTCAGGATCAGTACAGGATAAGTAATGTCATGTATGTGCACAGTGACTGCACCAGCAGCAGAATAGTGAGTGCAGCTCTGGAGTATAATACAGGATGTAACTCAGGATCAGTACAGGATAAGTAATGTCATGTATGTACACAGTGACTCCACCAGCAGCAGAATAGTGAGTGCAGCTCTGGGGTATAATACAGGATGTAACTCAGGATCAGTACAGGATAAGTAATGTCATGTATGTACACAGTGACTGCACCAGCAGCAGAATAGTGAGTGCAGCTCTGGGGTATAATACAGGATGTAACTCAGGATCAGTACAGGATAAGTAATGTCATGTATGTACACAGTGACTGCACCAGCAGCAGAATAGTGAGTGCAGCTCTGGGGTATAATACAGGATGTAACTCAGGATCAGTACAGGATAAGTAATGTCATGTATGTACACAGTGACTGCACCAGCAGCAGAATAGTGAGTGCAGCTCTGGGGTATAATACAGGATGTAACTCAGGATCAGTACAGGATAAGTAATGTCATGTATGTACACAGTGACTGCACTAGCAGCAGAATAGTGAGTGCAGCTCTGGAGTATAATACAGGATGTAACTCAGGATCAGTACAGGATAAGTAATGTCATGTATGTACACAGTGACTGCACCAGTAGCAGAATAGTGAGTGCAGCTCTGGGGTATAATACAGGATGTAACTCAGGATCAGTACAGGATAAGTAATGTCATGTATGTACACAGTGACTGCACTAGCAGCAGAATAGTGAGTGCAGCTCTGGGGTATAATACAGGATGTAACTCAGGATCAGTACAGGATAAGTAATGTCATGTATGTACACAGTGACTGCACTAGCAGCAGAATAGTGAGTGCAGCTCTGGAGTATAATACAGGATGTAACTCAGGATCAGTACAGGATAAGTAATGTCTTGTATGTACACAGTGACTGCACCAGCAGCAGAATAGTGAGTGCAGCTCTGGGGTATAATACAGGATGTAACTCAGGATCAGTACAGGATAAGTAATGTCATGTATGTACACAGTGACTGCACCAGCAGCAGAATAGTGAGTGCAGCTCTGGGGTATAATACAGGATGTAACTCAGGATCAGTACAGGATAAGTAATGTCATGTATGTGCACAGTGACTGCACCAGCAGCAGAATAGTGAGTGCAGCTCTGGAGTATATTACAGGATGTAACTCAGGATCAGTACAGGATAAGTAATGTCATGTATGTGCACAGTGACTGCACCAGCAGCAGAATAGTGAGTGCAGCTCTGGGGTATAATACAGGATGTAACTCAGGATCAGTACAGGATAAGTAATGTCATGTATGTACACAGTGACTGCACCAGCAGCAGAATAGTGAGTGCAGCTCTGGGGTATAATACAGGATGTAACTCAGGATCAGTACAGGATAAGTAATGTCATGTATGTACACAGTGACTGCACTAGCAGCAGAATAGTGAGTGCAGCTCTGGAGTATAATACAGGATGTAACTCAGGATCAGTACAGGATAAGTAATGTCATGTATGTACACAGTGACTGCACCAGTAGCAGAATAGTGAGTGCAGCTCTGGGGTATAATACAGGATGTAACTCAGGATCAGTACAGGATAAGTAATGTCATGTATGTACACAGTGACTGCACCAGCAGCAGAATAGTGAGTGCAGCTCTGGGGTATAATACAGGATGTAACTCAGGATCAGTACAGGATAAGTAATGTCATGTATGTACACAGTGACTGCACCAGCAGCAGAATAGTGAGTGCAGCTCTGGAGTATAATACAGGATGTAACTCAGGATCAGTACAGGATAAGTAATGTCATGTATGTACACAGTGACTGCACCAGCAGCAGAATAGTGAGTGCAGCTCTGGAGTATAATACAGGATGTAACTCAGGATCAGTACAGGATAAGTAATGTCATGTATGTACACAGTGACTGCACCAGCAGCAGAATAGTGAGTGCAGCTCTGGGGTATAATACAGGATGTAACTCAGGATCAGTACAGGATAAGTAATGTCAGGTATGTACACAGTGACTGCACCAGCAGCAGAATAGTGAGTGCAGCTCTGGGGTATAATACAGGATGTAACTCAGGATCAGTACAGGATAAGTAATGGCAAGTATGTACACAGTGACTGCACCAGCAGCAGAATAGTGAGTGCAGCTCTGGAGTATAATACAGGATGTAACTCAGGGTCAGTACAGGATAAGTAATGTCATGTATGTACACAGTGACTGCACCAGCAGCAGAATAGTGAGTGCAGCTCTGGAGTATAATACAGGATGTAACTCAGGATCAGTACAGGATAAGTAATGTCATGTATGTACACAGTGACTGCACCAGCAGCAGAATAGTGAGTGCAGCTCTGGGGTATAATACAGGATGTAACTCAGGATCAGTACAGGATAAGTAATGTCATGTATGTACACAGTGACTGCACCAGCAGCAGAATAGTGAGTGCAGCTCTGGAGTATAATACAGGATGTAACTCAGGATCAGTACAGGATAAGTAATGTCATGTATGTACACAGTGACTGCACCAGCAGCAGAATAGTGAGTACAGCTCTGGGGTATATTACAGGATGTAACTCAGGATCAGTACAGGATAAGTAATGTCATGTATGTACACAGTGACTGCACCAGCAGCAGAATAGTGAGTGCAGCTCTGGAGTATATTACAGGATGTAACTCAGGATCAGTACAGGATAAGTAATGTCATGTATGTACACAGTGACTGCACCAGCAGCAGAATAGTGAGTACAGCTCTGGGGTATATTACAGGATGTAACTCAGGATCAGTACAGGATAAGTAATGTCATGTATGTACACAGTGACTGCACCAGCAGCAGAATAGTGAGTACAGCTCTGGGGTATAATACAGGATGTAACTCAGGATCAGTACAGGATAAGTAATGTCATGTATGTACACAGTGACTGCACCAGCAGCAGAATAGTGAGTGCAGCTCTGGAGTATAATACAGGATGTAACTCAGGGTCAGTACAGGATAAGTAATGTCATGTATGTACACAGTGACTGCACCAGCAGCAGAATAGTGAGTGCAGCTCTGGAGTATAATACAGGATGTAACTCAGGATCAGTACAGGATAAGTAATGTCATGTATGTACACAGTGACTGCACCAGCAGCAGAATAGTGAGTGCAGCTCTGGAGTATAATACAGGATGTAACTCAGGGTCAGTACAGGATAAGTAATGTCATGTATGTACACAGTGACTGCACCAGCAGCAGAATAGTGAGTGCAGCTCTGGAGTATAATACAGGATGTAACTCAGGATCAGTACAGGATAAGTAATGTCATGTATGTACACAGTGACTGCACCAGCAGCAGAATAGTGAGTGCAGCTCTGGAGTATAATACAGGATGTAACTCAGGATCAGTACAGGATAAGTAATGTCATGTATGTACACAGTGACTGCACCAGCAGCAGAATAGTGAGTGCAGCTCTGGAGTATAATACAGGATGTAACTCAGGGTCAGTACAGGATAAGTAATGTCATGTATGTACACAGTGACTGCACCAGCAGCAGAATAGTGAGTGCAGCTCTGGGGTATAATACAGGATGTAACTCAGGGTCAGTACAGGATAAGTAATGTCATGTATGTACACAGTGACTGCACCAGCAGCAGAATAGTGAGTGCAGCTCTGGAGTATAATACAGGATGTAACTCAGGATCAGTACAGGATAAGTAATGTCATGTATGTACACAGTGACTGCACCAGCAGCAGAATAGTGAGTGCAGCTCTGGGGTATAATACAGGATGTAACTCAGGATCAGTACAGGATAAGTAATGTCATGTATGTACACAGTGACTGCACCAGCAGCAGAATAGTGAGTGTAGCTCTGGGGTATAATACAGGATGTAACTCAGGATCAGTACAGGATAAGTAATGTCATGTATGTACACAGTGACTGCACCAGCAGCAGAATAGTGAGTGCAGCTCTGGGGTATAATACAGGATGTAACTCAGGATCAGTACAGGATAAGTAATGTCATGTATGTACACAGTGACTGCACCAGCAGCAGAATAGTGAGTGCAGCTCTGGGGTATAATACAGGATGTAACTCAGGATCAGTACAGGATAAGTAATGTCATGTATGTACACAGTGACTGCACCAGCAGCAGAATAGTGAGTGCAGCTCTGGAATAGGAAAGTGAGGGGTCAGGGATAAGCTGGAGATGTCTGATACCTTTCTGACGTTATCCTCCTGTTCCTCTATGTTTGGGATCCTCGGTCCTCCGGTGGTTACCTGCAGTATTAGAAGTAGATGTATCCCGGGATTACTCCAGCGTATACAGAGGGTGTAGTAAGGATGTGATGCTCTGCTGATTTTGTATGTGCAGAATGGATAAAGATTGCAGATAGTTCCGTGGTCTTGCACGTGGTAGAGAGGATTGTGGGCGTGGACAGGTGTAATAAAATGAGTGCAGAATGGGAGGAGCTGCGGGTAGCGAGTGCAGGGTAGGAGGAGCCTGAGAAGCAGAATTTCTGCTGGTCGGTCGGTGATCAGATACTTATTATTTATAGAATACAATATGATTTCTGGATCTCACAGGAGAAGTGACCAACAACACAGAGGACACAAAAAACGTGTGAAATAACATCAAACACTTATTATTACATGATCACAGGGTGTGTCCACACAAATCACTCTATGTCCACTGAATCTGGTAACTCCCATCATCCGACTCCCCCCTGCACTGATCCCCATCATCCGACTCCCCCCTGCACTGATCCCCATCATCCCCCTGCACTGATCCCCATCATCCGACTCCCCCCTGCACTGATCCCCATCATCCGACTCCCCCCTGCACTGATCCCCATCATCAGATTCCCCCTGCACTGATCCCCATCACCCCCCCCCCTGCACTGATCCCCATCACCCCCCCCCCCTGCACTGATCCCCATCACCCCCCCCCCCCTGCTCTGATCCCCATCACCCCCCCCCCCCCTGCTCTGATCCCCATCACCCCCCCCCCCCTGCTCTGATCCCCATCACCCCCCCCCCCCCCTGATCCCCATCACCCCCCTCCCCCCCCCCTGCACTGAAGGATTTGTATATTTTATGTCTGGTTTTTCTATTACTTTTGATATTAATAAAGAATATTCTCTGACTGTCGCCTCCTCCATCCCGTATACTGACAGCCCAGTCCTCAGATTACATCAGCAGCGCCACCTAATGGCATCAGTGGAGATGACTGCTCTCAGGCACTGAAGATCCAACCTCCGGCCCTCGGGGATGAGTCTTCCTGGGGTGATGGGTCCTGGTTATTGCAGCCTGCTCCAGTCTATGGCCTCATACACACAGGCGGGTCCCTACGTCTGGTCCGATCAGCGCAGGTCGTATTCTTATCGTGTTTGCGGCTTTGCCCCAATACAGGAAATCTAAAGTGTCTGAGGACACCCTGACCACTCACGAGAGCCAGAGGAAGGTCTGCGGGCAGGTAGTCCAAGACCTTTCAGTAATTCCATCAAAGAAGCCAAAACCCAGAATCTTCCTCCTATAGAAGCGGCGCCGAGTCTGACATCAGCTGCAGTACCGCATACAACCTATGGACCTGTGTGGCGCTGCTCCAGACACGTTTTACTTTTACCAATGGACCCAATTTAATATCCCTGCAGGTCTACAATGACCACATTGCAGCAGTTACTCACTTTCTGGCTGCACAGTCCACAGCGTCTCCCTGTGTCGGGCCAGACATTGGTTACACGGCAATCACTCCCCCTGGTGTAAGGATTTCCTTGGGGTAGAACTTAGTGACTCTTGTAGGAGGTGTCCCGTTTCTGCAGATCATCGTCCTCCGTACAAGTCCTGGATCCAGAAGAAGCGGGAATAAGATCCTCAAGGTCTTCTGTCTGCGGAGGTTCCTTGGAGGCAGCAGATCTTCAGGGCAGATAGTGGCTCCTGGCTGGGGGGCCCTGCCCAGGTGGTGGAGCGTCCATCTTTGTAGGGCAGACAGCTTGGGGGTCCCGGGTGGGCTCGGTCTCGCAGCGCTGCGGTCCCCATGACCTTATCCGGGTAGATGTCTTACAGATTCTGCCTCTTCTTTGCACGGACTTGAGTTATTCCAATCTCCGCACACGCTGCCGGGAAGGGCGCGGTCACACGTCGCGTTTAGGAATCGCAGTGCAACAGCTGAAGAGGGATTTGCCCAATTAGACAACCGTTAACACTTACGTTTACAAATTAACACTTGTGTTAATGCGTTAACAAACGTCTGCTTTGGTCACGTTTTGTAAACGCAAGTGTTAACAGCTTTCTAATTAGGCAAATCCCTCTCCAGCTGTTGCAATGCGGTTTTTTAAACCGCACCCTAAGGGTGATGGCACACGTGGCGTTTTGAACGCGTTTTTGGCCCGGTTTTAAGCAGTCCGTCAAAAATGCATGCGTTTCTTGATGGACTGCTTAAAACGGCCCAAAATACGCGCTCAATACACCACGTGTGCGATCACCCT